>NC_092155.1:54486166-54786166 GCF_045791955.1 Oncorhynchus clarkii lewisi
GAAAAAGGGGGAGGCTTGCAAGCTGAAGAACACCATCCCAACCATGAAGCACGGGGGTGGCAGCATCATGTTGTGGGGGTGCATTGCTGCAGGAGGGACTGGTGCACTTCACAAAATAGATGGCATCATGAAGAGGAAAATGATGTGGATATATTGAAGCAACATCTCAAGACATCAGTCAGGAAGTTAAAGCTTGGTTGCAAATGGGTCTTCCAAATGGACAAGGACCCCAAGCAAACTTCCAAAGTTGTGGCAAAAGGGCTTAAAGACAACAAAGTCAAGGTATTGGAGTGACCATCACAAATCCCTGACCGCAATCCTATAGAACATTTTTGGGCAGAACTGAAAAGGCGTGTGCGAGCAAGGAGGCCTACAAACCTGACTCAGTTACTTACACAAGCTCTGTCAGGAGGAATGGACCAAAATTCACCCAACTTATTGTGAGAAGCTTGTGGAAGGCTACCCAAAATGTTTGACCCAAGTTGATTAATTTAAAGGCAATACTACCAAATACTAATTGAGTGTATGTAAACTTCTGACCCACTGGGAATGTGATGAAATTAATAAAAGCTGAAATAAATCTTCTCTCTACTATTATTCTGACATTTCACATTCTTAAATTTAAGTGGTGATCCTGACTGACCTAAGACAGGGAATTTTTACTAGGATTAAATGTCAGGAATTGTGAAAAACTGAGTTTTTAAATGTAATTGGCTAAGGTGTATGTAAACATCCGACTTCAACTGTATGTAAATACATTTTTTTTGTTATATATATTCTTTAAACATTTGCAGAAATGTCTAAAAACTTGCTTTCACTTTCTCATTATGAGGTATTGTGTGTAGATTGATGATAACAAATGTTTGAATCCATTTTAGAATAAGGCTGTAACGTAATAAAATGTGGAAAAAGTGAAGGGGTCTGAATACTTTCCGAGTGCACTGTATGCACCTGAAAGTATTTAGTCAAGCTTTTATATGGTCTTTTTTCCCTCTTTCAGATACAAGTCTGAAGGATGGCCTGTTCCATGAGTTCAAGAAGTATGGGAAGGTGACTTCTGTGCAAATCCATGGAGCTTTAGAGGAGCGCTATGGACTTGTGTTCTTTCGCCAGCAAGAGGACCAGGAGAAGGCCCTTGGCGCATCAAAGGGGAAGCTGTTTTTTGGCATGCAAATTGAGGTCATCATCTGGAATGGCCCTGGTGCGTCCACAACTGGTATATAAAGTGGCTTGAGTTTTTCCTAACCACTTAACCTGACCAGGAAAATATCTGTGCTCTACCTTTTTAAACATGATTTATACAGGTTTATGAAAACATGAATTTCTCTTTTTAGAGACTGAAAGCGAGAATGAGTACCGGCCTCTGGATGAGAGGATAGACGAATTTCACCCCAAAGCCACACGAACTCTGTTTATTGGCAACCTGGAAAAGACCACCAGCTACCATGACCTTCTCAATATCTTTCAGCGTTTTGGGGAGATAGTGGTATGTAAAATACATTCTGCATGTTGCAGAGGAGATTTTGTGAGGAGGAATTGCCTAATTCAACACTGCCTCTATAAATTTAGTGTTGCCTTCCTTTCCATTCACATAGGATATTGACATCAAGAAAGTTAATGGTGCCCCTCAGTATGCCTTTCTACAGTACTGTGACATTGGCAGTGTTTGTAAGGCCATAACGAAGATGGATGGAGAGTACCTCTGCAACAATAGGCTAAAGGTGAGGACAGCATTATAACTCTCATTTTACACAAAACACTTATTCTGAATGTACAACTGAGATTTTAGTTGTTGATAGTAGTGACAGGAGTATTGCCAACAGGATAATATTGTTGATATGTTATTTATCCCTATTTTTACAGCTGGGATTTGGAAAAAGCATGCCCACAACTTGTGTTTGGTTGGATGGTTTAGCCTCCAACATCACAGAGCAGTATCTCACTCGTCATTTCTGTCGTTATGGGCATGTTGTCAAGGTAAGCCTGCTGCTTATTCCTGTTTAAGCCATTTCTCATGACACATTTCATTTCATTCCACATGTTATCTAAAGGATCATATAGTTTTACCAAATTTATGTCATTCTTCTCTCCCCTCCCACCACAGGTTGTATTTGACAGACCCAAAGGAATGGCCCTTATCCTGTATAAAAACATTGAATATGCACAGGCCGCTGTCAAAGAGACCAAGGGTTGGAAGATTGGTGGCAACAAAATTAAGGTCAGCAGAAAAAACATATTTTGAACTAGAATGCCTGTCGTTGGGGGGAATAGGCCAGATGATTGAAGACCATAGTCCAAACAATAATTGTTGTTGTTTTTGTTGTTATCAATTTCCATGTGTTTGCAGGTGGACTTTGCCAATCAGGAAAGTCAGATGGCTTTCTATCGCTCAATGCAGGCATCTGGGCAGGACATTCGCGACTTCTATGAAATCCTATCTGAAGGAAGGTTTGTATAATTTAGCTCTAGTTTTCTTTTGTCACAGATCCCCATTGAAAAATAATGATATAAATGATATATAAATAATGATTTTGGTTCCTGTGTATATTTTTGTGTTTTTCAGTGATGAACGCAGGCCTCAATATGAGTTTGCAATTGAACGGCCATTCTTTGACAACAATGTGCGAACACCTGGAGGAGCCTTAATAGAAGACCCCCGTCGCAAGTTACCTGCCAGGAGCCGCGAGTCCTACACTGAATGGGACCCATACCAGGGAGATTTCTATGACCCACGTTACTTTGATGACCCGTGTGAATACAGAGATCACAGAGACCCCTATGAGCAGGACATCCGCAAATACAGTTACTTGCAGAGGGAGCGTGAGAGGGAGCGCTTTGAAACAGACCGTGAACGTGACCATGGGCGGAGGACAATTGAACACAGCCAGAGCCCTTCTCACCCTAATCGCCCTGTCAGTCCTACAGTGTCCCCCTCTCTCTCTGAGCGTCTACCAAGTGACTCTGATCGCCGCATTTGCTGTAGATCCTCAGAGCAAAGTGGCAGCTGCAGTTCACTCTCACCTCCAAGATTTGACAAGCCTGACAAGGAACACCCTGACCGGTATAATAAGAGTGATAAGCCAGAGAAGGAGAGATCCTTTGAAGTTGAACGTGGTATTGGCGGTGAAAAGGAAAGGCGGGCCGGGCGCAAGGAGAAGGGTGAAAAGGAGAAAGGCGAAAAGCTGAGGAAATTTAAGTTGCTATCTCCCAGTATTCCATCGCCTGAGACGGACCCTGAACTTGAAAGAGAAGGTAGTCCAGGCCTTCGAACCAAAGTCAGCAAGTTTCCTCCTAAGGAAAAAGAAGGCTCGGGCAAAGGACAGCTAGACCTACCACCTTGTGTGGTGCAGCTAACGCGTGTGAAGGAGAAGGAAGGAAAATCGCTTGGTCATGCTGTCCTAGAAAAACAAAAACGTGGGAATGACAGTATTCGGCTTGAACCACCCTCAAGTGACCAGAACAGTCCTCCCTTTCACATAAAGCCTCAAAAAGGAGATATAATCAAGCATAGAAAGGTGCCCAAAGACAAAAACATGGCAAGACTGGTTGAAGTTGTAGAAAATGATGTTAAAATGAAAGCCAAAATACATATGAAAGCTGGCCCTGGGTTTGATGGTTCTAACTCTTTAGATGTTGACCGTCTAGCTGCACGAAAGAGGCGTTTTGAAGAATCCATGCTGAAGACCGATCGACTGAAGAGGGCCAGTCAGGAAGTGGAAGAGTGTGGTAGATTGGGACTCAGGAAGCCAGCTGAGGAGGAGAATGAGGGTGACAAGAGCCTATTGCAAATAGGGGTTCATAAGAAAGAGCATTGCAAGGTTAAATCTGAGAGACTTGTTACTGTTTTCAGTCCTAAAGATAAACAAGAGTCTGATATTGTCTCCATGGGAATGGGCCTTGGACTCAGTTTGGAACTTCAGTCACGACTTGGAGAGCCAACAGAAGATGAAACCGATCCATTAGACCCACCCTGTCTGAAAATTGAGTTTTGGGGATCAAAAATCCAGAGGAGTTCAAGTCTCATGAAAATCTCTGATGATGGGAGTCTTGACCAAGACGCATTCAAGGTACAGCCGCAAGAAGACAATGGTGGGCAGGGTGTAGGACTATACAAAAGCAGAGGGGAGACTGAGGAACGACTTGAGTCTGACATTGACCACTCTCAGAGCTGCCAAAAACAAATGGAACAGAGCCAATGGCTTTGGCAGAAGCTAGGAGAGCCTGACAAATCAGATAAAACTGAAAGCCCACAAGGCAGCAACACAGAGGACTTTGAACGTTGCAGTCTGTTGCATGAGGTAGGAAAATCACGTCAAGATGTCACACATGATTCTCCATCTAACAAACGTAAGAAATCTGATAGTTTTAACTTTGACTTGCTAAGTGCTAAGAGAGAACGACACTACAGGTCTTCCCAGGAATTAAATGAAGACCTTTGCCGGAGTGTCACAGCCTTTTCTGGCTCTGGTCACTTTTCCTCAAATGAAGTGTATGCTTCCCAGTTATCACAATCAGTTACCAATAAAGAGACTAAAGACTCTCCTAAAAAAGAGGACAAAGTCTACTCGCATGTAGATTCATTGAAATACAGCTTGGACGTGACACCCAATAGTCTCAGTTCCCCGAACACAGAATTTCCTAAGTCTAAGACAACATTGCTTGGGTGTGATGAGGAGCTACTTCAACGATGGGAGAGCGGAATCAAATCTGACTTCCTCAGAATGGACATGACCTTCCCCAGTAGCATTGTGAAACGTGAAAGCATTCGCAAACGTCTTGTGCGTGAACTAGAGCCTGGAGAAGTACAGTCAGATTCAGATCATGATGGGGAGAACAAAAACCACTCCACTAAGCCCAACACTTCACTGTCCTCTATCCTCAGGGAACGTGAAGAAAGGTTGACAGACCTGAATTTCTCAGGCTCCCTGGAGAAGAATAAGTTTTATTCTTTTGCATTAGACAAGACTATAACTCCAGACACAAAAGCACTTCTTGAGCGAGCCAAGTCATTGTCTTCCTCAAGGGAGGATAATTGGTCCTTTCTTGACAGAGACTCTTGCTTTGCAAGTCTTCACAGTAGATCAGACAAAGAAAAGGCAGAGTCTGCACCACGACCTATCCCGTCTTGGTACATGAAGAAGAAGAAGATTCATACTGACTCTGAAGGTAAACTGGATGCCAAAAAGGAGGACCCCAAAGCAGAGGATCAGCAACGGCAGGAGCTGTTTGCCTCTCGTTTTCTTCATAGTTCAATCTTTGAGCAAGATTCACGGCGATTGCAACATCTTGAGCGCAAAGATCCAGATCCTAAGTCGGGATTTGGTAGACATCTTTCCAAACAGGATTCTGTCGAAGGACAACCTGAGCCAAGAGGAGTGGACCTTCAAGAGCCCATAGTGCTTTTTCATAGCCGCTTTCTAGAGCTTCAACAACGGAAAGAGACCTCAAGGGACCACTTTCCACCAGACATTGAAAACGTTGATGTGGTTGATAAGAGTGAAGGAGAAGTTCAGAATGAACGACAAGAAGGGTCTTCCAAAGTTTCAGAGTTCATGCAGAAGGCTGATATTAAATCAGTCGGCTCTTCTCTCATCCTACCAATTTCATTGTTTCTTCCTTCACCCAGAGAGATATTGCCACAGCAGGAGAAAGAGGCTGTTTTAACTTCCTCATCTGAACAGACTGTCTCACCAATTAAAGAGGAAAAAGTGGAACATAATCGTGATTTGTCCCCACCCCAATCTCCTCCACTAGTAGAGATCCAACCACCATCCTCGATTGTAATCACACCCCTACGGTCTGTTCTTTCAGAGGCTGAGGTTAAAGTTGAACCTAGAGAGGAACTATGTGAACCCAAAGTTACAACTGAGAGCAATATTACAGTGGATCATGCGTCTTTCTTTGATGATAAGCTTCCCACTCCTGGTGCCTCATTAAGTTGTTTTGATGTAGAGGCTTCCGAATTCCCTTGCTCTGCTTCCCCTAAGATTGAAGAGAATATGAACATGGTAAAGATGGAGGTCCAACCACGGAAACCAGATTCTAAGGACTTTGATACACCTCAGAAATCTGAAGCTTCCCATGAGGTTCACATGCTAGTTTCAGAGGCTGAAATGAAACCAGCAAAGCCAATTCGCAAACAACCCAAGAGTAAAAGGGCTAAGCCAAATGTGTCCGAAACACAAATCCTGAAACCCCCCGAAACAGTTGTCTCTGAGAAACCAGTTACCCGAAAGAGTGAGCGAATTGACAGAGAGAAATTGAAAAGGTCTTCATCTCCACGAGGAGAAATATCATCAGAGCCTATAACCAAGTCACCAGTTCATGTCCTTGACCCTGAGAATGAATCAAGCCTATTCCTCGGAAGGACTAGACGCCGAAATGTTCGGTCTGTTTATGCCACACCATCTGAAGGGGAGGCCCAGCCACCAGGTAAAGAGGTGGTGGAGTATTCTCGCGCCACACGTAAACGTGGTGTTGACAAAGAACCAGTGCAGCAGCTGCAGCAGGACACATTGAACACATCTACTAACACAAGGCGAGGTCGCCCATCCAAGTCACGCAGGCGAGGGGAAGATGTGTCACCAGTGAAAGGAGACACACAGAAAGCAACCGAGGAAGACATTGATATCAAAGAGCCTGTGAACACTGGAGAGGGTTTAAGAATGTCTGAGGGGTGGCATTCACCCCGTATGCAGAAAGTGCAGACCGCTCAAGTGTCTTCACTTACTGGAACCTCTGTTGGCAGGAGAGCAAGTAGAGTAGACAAACAATCTGAGAGTGCAACATCAACAGGAGAGAAGTCGGGTGATAATACTGAAGAGCCTGAGCCCAAAACAAAAGATGAGTCTGAAGAAGCAGGGACATTATTAGAGGAAGCAAAGCAATGCTTGCCAACACAAAAAGACAAAGATCTAACTAATCAAATTGCAAAAAAGTTATCTGAAGGGGACATTGACAGGATAGAATCTACTCATGTAGAGAAAAGACAACAATCTGAAAAGAGTGGGAAAGTAAAAGCACCAAGGTTGACACAAAATGCCAAATTGGTGACAGAGGATAAATCGCATTGCTTGAGAAACTTTGAGATTCGTGTAAGCGTAGATGATGTGAAAGGGTTGCTTTGCTCTGGGGAGGATGAGTCTGAATCTTTTGAGACCACTGTTAAAAAGGCCAAACCAGGAACACCAGATAAAGAAGAAACAAGGACTCAGTATCTGAAAGAAGCAGCAGAACTCAGCCCAGAGGAAAGGGAAGTTCTATTAGACCCTGAACCACCGGTGGACCCAGCAGCCGCTCTTTTGGCACGTCAGATGGAACTGGAACGGGCAGTGGAGAATATTGCCAAACTTACAGTTGAGAAACCTATTCAACCCTATAAGGAACCACCTGCAGAGCCACGTACCCCACTGCCCCCTGTCACTGTAGAAATGGAGGGGGAGAAGTCTGCTAATCCTGCCAGTGAAACCGAACTGGCTGCTGCCATTGATTCCATTACTGCTGAAGACATACCTACTGATACAGATGGGTTCACAGCTCCTCCCACTTACACTGCACTTGTTCCTACCCCAGAGCCCCTGGTCTCCCTCTCTGCCGATTATGTTTTGGAACCAGAAAAACACGTTATTGACCCAGACCCAGAGATGGGAGTTCTGATTCCCAGTGTCAAGCCCTTGATGCCAGATGCTAAAGCCTCTGAATCATCTGTTTCTGGGGCCTCTGCCCAAGATGATTCCCCTTCACCAGAAACACTCAAGATAACAGGGAAAGCAGTCAGAGCTAAGACTCCAAAGAGGTCCAGGGGACGGAAGGCTTGTATCAACAGGAAGGGAGAGACTGCTGAAGATGTACCAGAAGCTGAGACCTCCCCTATCAAGCCAACAGAGTCCATTCCTGAAGACATGGAAATAATCAACTCTAAGGCAGCTACTGCTACAGCAACAGTGGATGTCACATGCACCATGACTGTGGACACCCCTAAGGAGGCAGAACAACCTGCTGTGGAACAACCCGTACCTGAAGAATCTGCCTTTCACGCTAGCACCAAGAGTCCTCCTCATTTCAAAAAGTTACAACTATCAGCAGTAGCCCCTGCTCTTTCTTCATCCCTTGCGCTCAAACCATATCCAACCCAATTGAATGTCCCTCCACCCCACCCCGGCACAATGCCTGTTTCACCAGACTGGCTTCCCAGATCTGAAGAAAGTAGAATTCATGCTACTCCTGCAATTCAAGTTAATGTAGTCACTCCCTCTGCACAAGCAGTAACTGCACTTGGGAACCAGTCAGCAAATCCACCCATGCCTCCTGATACTAAGGCATCGGATATTGACCCTAGCTCCAGCACTCTAAGAAAGATCCTCATGGAGCCCAAATATGTATCAGCATCAAACAGCAATGCCATCCCTACTACAGTCTTAACGACAACGCTGACAGACATTCGCATGTCAGAGAATGAGAACTCGTCTGACACAATGACCGCTTGGAACAAGCATCTTAAAGACAGAACCTCGCCTTTGATACCACATCCCACTTTTCAAAAACCTTCCCCGCTCACAGAGACCCAGCAGAACTTTGGAGAGAAGATAGTCCATTCAGTAATTTCTTCGCCTACTACCTCTGTCATCAGCCGGATTCCAATGCCCTATGATACTGAGGAAGCACCTCGAATCTCCCTAAGTAACCGTAATGCTGGCCTATCTTTACCCAAACAGAAATTCGGATCAAGTATGAACGAGAACAATCGTTACCATGGAGTGGATGCGGCAGAGGATTTGAACAGCAGAGGATGGTCTGTAGTTGAGAGCACACCCTACAACACAGACTCCAGTCATGGCCTCAGGGTGAATACATCACAGGGTGTGGTAGTACTAAGTTACTCAGGGCAAAAAACAGAGGGACCTCAACGGATCAGCGCCAAAATTAGCCAGATCCCACCAGCCAGTGCAGTTGACATAGAGTTCCAGCAGTCTGTCTCTAAATCTCAGATTAAGCAAGAACCGCTTACTCCATCCCAGCCTTCCACCCCCAAGGGACCCCTGACACCCACAGGGTACGGACACCCTGGGGTACTCTTAACTGGCCAGTCATACAATTTTCAGCCTGTCATCTCCACTATTAAGCAGGAGAGTCCTGGTTCTGACAAGTCAGAGTCGTCATATCACACTGGACTTCAGGGTAGCACAGTAATGATGATTCAACCAAAGATGGTTCAACAACCGGTTACAAGTCCTCAAGTATTGATGTACAAAAAAGGGCTTGGAGTAGAATCTATACCAATGCTGGCGGATATGGCAAAGGCACACCAGACATCCAACCTCAGTCCAATCATGAATCCACATCACCCATCTTTGACTGGAAACCGTATGAGTCCTAGTCCCAGTACCCCAACTGATCAGTCAGTCCCACACCTCAAGCAAGAGCCCTACTCCCCTCGAACAACAGGCCACTCACCTTTTGCCAAAGTTTGCCCTCCCAGCAACTCAATGTCCCCCCATGGCAGCTCTATGGTTTTGCATCCTGGTATGCCTGAGATGTCTCTGTACATCTCCAGTATGCACCACCCCCACCCAGAGCAGTCTGTTATCATGACCCCAGTGTCGCATAGCGTCACCCAGTCAGTGTCTATGGGTCGCCTCTCTCACGGCGAGGTCAGGATGAACACCCCACACCTTTCTGGAATGAATTACGGAAGACGGACGGATTTCCTACCATCTTCCCACACTGGGCCCCCTCAGCGCTCCAACATGCCAGCCGTGATCAGAGACATGGTGGTGCAGTCCCACGTGGGCCCCACTCGGGGAGCCTCAGACTGCAGCGTCGAGGAGGACATAAGGCACTACCACCAGGGGCTGTGCAGATCCTCTACACCCCAGCTCCAATCAGATGTGATGATGATGCAGGCAGAGAAACGGAGAGGGCTGCATCACGCAGGTCTATGTCTGGACCAGTACAGCATGGCCTCCCGAGACATCAGAGACATACGGGACATGCGCATCCTGATGCACCATCAGCTAGGAGAGCACGCCATCGCAGAGGGACGTCAGTCACGAACTCCTGAGGCAAGAGCAACCTCAATTAGCAACATCTCTGCTGCTTCCAATAGTCCCTTGGTTGGAAAAGGCATGACACAGATGGGGAAGGAGACTCCTAAACCATTGGAAGCAAATATGTCTCACCCACCTCATACCGAGAGCAGCAGGATCATGGGGGTCCATTCATCCGTCCCTGTTATGGTGTCTCCTCATCATCATCCTCAAGGGGTTCAGCTGATTCATCCAGGCGGCGCTGGCTCCTTCCCAGTGTACAGGGATATGCGGGGCTTCCACTCCCAGTTTTCCAGTCACTCTTCGATGGGATTTAACCTGGCTTCCCGCGGCATCACACCTTCCCAGGTCAGAGAACAATGCATTCATGCTTACATTTAGTTCAATAGTTTATAAGCTTTCATCTGTTCAGTGTTTTTGCCAAAGTGTTTTCAGTTAGGATTGACTTTTACTATTACATTGTTTCTCTCCTACATGATTACTTCTATGCATGCAGCACTGTAGTCCTATTTGTTACTTATGTTTCTAAACATCTAGTTTTTTATTTGTTTCCTCAGGATGCTGATCTCAGCCACAGGGGAATGCTGTCTCAGTCACTATCTGCTGGGTCACTTGGTGGAGGATGTGAAACCAAATCGGACAACTCCCACCTCCGTCACACAACCTCCATGGACCTATCCCACATGCCCCGGATACAGAGGGACACCATTTCACCCTCTTATACGTCTCCCATGTCTCTCTCCCACAAGCAAGAGCTAGTTCTGCAGAAGGGCCCACCAGTCTTCATGTCGAGCCCTCCAGCAGCACCCCTCTCAGGTTCCTCGGAGTTGCGCCCCGAGGGTAAACTGGGGCACTCAGGATACCGGTCCGTCGATATGGTGCAGCTTTTAACGGTAATGAGGCTGATCATGGGAATTAGAACAATTACTAGAGGGGCAATACTGAAGACATTCAGTCGTCATTTGTAAGATTAGAATAATAATCAGTTTACGTAATATTGCTTGTTCTTAAGATTTAACCTATTTATCTGACCTGTCTTTGCTCTACTTTTGTTTGTGCAGACATACCCCATAGTGTGGCAAGGCCTGATGGCACTGAAGAGTGACTCAGTTGCCGTGCAGCTCCACTTTGTCTCTGGCAACAATGTGCTGGCTCACCACTCACTGCCGCCCCTGGAGGGAGGTGCCCCACTCCGCATTGCACAGAGGATGAGACTGGAAGCGTCCCAGCTGGAGGGCGTGGCTCGCAGGATGATGGTGAGATGCTAGCTGTTCGCCATTAAAACAATGCATTTTTATCACGATTCTTAGGACGCTCATTGGTGATGTTTTCTTTTCAGGCAGCTAGTTCTCATTACAACTGTGAATGTAAACGTGCTTAATATTTCAGTAGAAAAGCTCAACCGATTTGATTGGGTTGTTGTTTACAGGTGGAGAATGACTACTGCCTCTTGCTAGCTCTGCCATGTGGACGAGATCAGGAGGACGTTCACAGCCAGACTCTTCTCTTGAAAGGAGGCTTCATCACCTACCTACAGAAAAAACAGGCAGCTGGGATCATCAACGTCCCCAACCCCGGCTCTAATCAGGTATGTTGTGCATTGACTGTTATGCTATGTAAGCATCCATTTTCAAACAGACCTGTTCCTTTCTGTATTCAAGTAAACATTAGTTGGAGATGGCAGTATGCTACTGAACTGACTTCAAACCATGTGTATTGTCTATTCCTTCCCCAGCCGGCATATGTGGTGCAGATTTTCCCACCGTGTGAGTTCTCAGAGAGCCATCTGTGCCGGCTTGCCCCCGACCTTCTCAACAGTATCTCCAGCATCTCCCCTCACCTCATGATTGTCATTGCCTCCGTGTAATACCTCTCCATAAAAAAACTCAATTTTCTTGAACCCACCAGAACCAAGCCAACACCAGCCTTTTAGGACTTTCATCCAGTTTAGAAAACTGGAAATGCCTCAGTTTGGATGGGTTTAACCATTTTTTGTTTTTAAAATATGTTTTTCTCTTCACCGAGTCCTTAAATCATCCTACCACCTCTGATTCCACAAATCTCTGCCTTTACTGAGAGCATACGGAAGGGTGGATTAGGAGTTTTGATGATCAATTCTATGATCATCCATTTCGCTTTTGCCATTGTTGAAGGTTAACTGGATTGCGTCTTGATTTTCTAAGTATTGAAGGGGACAAGGGAACTAAATTAGAAGGATGGCTAAGGGATGTTTTTACTCTTATCTAAATAATGTTAGATTTTTTATTTTTTTTTGCAGAATGACTGGTCGGAATTGTTTTCTATGTTGAGAAAACAAAATCAATAAGTAAATAAAAAACATGATATTTTTACAGATTGAGAAAAAAAGGACACATATAATAGACATGCTCCAGTGACCAATCTTTTGTACTGCTTTTTTTCTTCTACCATCTGCCAATTTAATTTCCTTCTACTTCATTTCCAGTCAGCTTTCCTCAATGTTCCCCAGGAAGCTATATGGGAACTTTGAGTTGTACATGCCTCAACACGGGACTAAATATATATTTAAAGAATATAGAATTTTTTTTGCCTCCTTTTCAACTCTAATGTTTAAAGATTAAAAAGATTTAGGGAGACCAAGTGGATTACATGACAGATTATCACTTTTAAAATGTTAGGGAGGGGGGTGGCAACTGACAAGGACCCCAACAAAACTCAGTTCAGTGACATTTATGAACCCTTGTTTTTAGAATTGATTATGTGCCAAAATGTATTTTTTAAAGGAAAAATCACCACAATGTATCTAAATAATCTGAACCTATTTTCATACTTGAATTTGTATTCGTCACTCAGATCTACTGTAATAGCCTCTGTTTTTGATTATATTTTCTTCATCAGCCCAACCTGTTACAGCCTACTGCTACTCCATTGTGAAATCATGTCCTCATTTCCATTGACTACCATTAACAGTTCTATTTGATGTTGAATTGTGGATACAGTTTAGCAAACTAGTAAGCATAGTCCTTCTCTCTCCTTGTGTCCTCCACTGCCCCCTACTGTTCCCCTGAAAATACTCCTGGATACCAATATGTGTTCCCAAAGTCAAAAAGCAAATGACTAAATGACAGCTGTAGCATGCTTAACTTGAAGAAGTAAAAGGGAAACCAATCCATGAGGCAACAAATGTGACTTAAACTTTAAACAATGCCAGGAATGGATGTGTAAACTGTCCATCTCTCTTTCCTTTCTCTGAACTAGTGTCTCCCTGAGCCAATGCTGTAAATACTCATGTTCCCAATCTGTGCTCTTGTGTACTTTCCCGTATTACTGTCTCCGTTCAGTGTCCTCATATTTTGATTTGTGTGACAAAACAAGGCAGTCTGAAAGAGACGCAGCTAGTTGTGAACCGATGCAGAAAGTAAACCATGATTCTCAGTTTTTGTGCTGTAAATATTTAAATTACTGCAGGCTGAATACTCTCATGGTAATGTTGAAGGCACTTAATTTTGATATACAAATGACAACTAAATACAACAAAAAAATCTTAAACTGTCTTTTGATCAAATCTTATTTCATAATTTGTGTATTTTGCTGTTCCTCTATGAGGACATTTTAAACTGTAAAATGGTTGTTTAACATACTTACAGATCATTAAATGGTCTGTCACTCTCGATTGGCGTTTTCTTGATTGTGTCAGTTGTCTTGGTATGGCTTGTTCCACTATAGATACATTACTGTATTATAATATAATGGCAACAGTTTATCATAATGTTATTACTATATGTTGCAGTGCACCTTGAAGTCACAAGATGTCAGCATAGGCATTTTGCATGTGTCTGTAGCCTAAAGCCTACCATGGCCATTTTATGTTTTGAGTCCTGTATCTGCACTCGTAGTTCACAATCCTAGTTTATGTGGGCAAATACCTCTCATAAATTAGTTTTTTTAAGAACTGTCACAAATGTATACACAAGGCAACTGCCGTAACAAAATCAACAGTACATGCATAGGAGAGAGCGTAGAGAAGTTGAATTCTTAGTCTTGCAAGTCAGACATTTGTATCTGATAATCTGTAGCCATATTTTGAATTTCTGTGAAGCAGTTTGAAGATTAGTGACTGGAAAAATGTCTAAATTGGGAATCGGCACAAGGGAAGGGCAGTTAAAGTTGCACTTTTGTACTTATCCTCCCCGAGGCTATAGGTCTCCATGGTTTGGAGAATTTTAAGACTTGTGCCTGAAAATGTGGGTTTCCTGCTGCTCCTGTAACATTCAAAAGCAACTGGAGAATCCTCAGAGGAATGTCAATGGTGAGATAGTGGTGAGGAATTACTTATGGAAATGTTTGGCAGTCAGGCCTGCGGGGGACTCATATTTGGAGGTACTGAAAAGGGGGAAATGAATGGGAGACTGCCTGTAGCGAAGATCCCCAACTGTACATCATGGTTTTATAGCCCTCAATTTCAACCTACAAGGATGTTCTATATTTCCTAAATAATGGCTTCTTCCTGAATTGTCAACTGTGGTTTCTGGTAATTGAAACACTCATCCCCCATGCCTAATGAAATAATACAGAACTTTTCATAACAGGATATCGTATCAGAGAAAAGGGAGACAAAGAGATGTAGAAGGGCTGAGGTTGTGAAAATGGAGGTTCTCAAAATGGATATCTGAGGGAGTGCACGCCTCTGCTCTTTCATCCCATTATCAGCCTCAAAACGCCATCCTGTCATGTACCCTATACAGTAAATTCAGAAAGTATGCAGACCTCTTGACCTTTTTCCACATTTTGTTATGTTACAGCCTTATTCTAAAATGTATTAAATTGTTTTTTCCCCCTCCAATTAACACACTACCCCATAATGACAAAACATTTTGTAAATGTATAAAAAACTGAAATAACATTTACATAAGTATACAAACCCTTTACTCAATACTTTTGTTAAAGCACCTTTGGCAGCGATTACGGCCTCAAGTCTTCTAGGGTATGACGCTACAAGCATGGCACACCTGTATTTGGGGAGTTTCTCCCATTCTCTGCAGATCCTCTCAAGCCCTGTCAAGTTGGATGGGGAGCGTCACTGGACAGCTATTTTCAGGTCTCTCCAGAGATGTTCGATCGGGTTCAAGTCCAGGCTCTGGCTGGGCCACTCAAGGACATTGAGACTTGTCCCGAAGCCATGCCTGCGTTGTCTTGGCTGTGTGCTTACAGTCATTGTCCTGTAGAAGGACAGTTTTCGTCAAGGATCTCTGTACTTCCGTTCATCTTTCCCTGAATCCTGACTAGTTTCCCATTCCCTGCTGCTGAAAAACATTCTTCACCGTAGGGATGGTACCAGGTTTCCTCCAGAAGTGACGCTTGGTATTCAGGCAAAATAGTTACCACCTTTCCAACAAGTCAGTTCATTCGATTTTTTTCCCTGATAGAGCCGCCCCGGTCAACGGTAAGTGCTGTTATTGTGAAGTGGAAACATCTAGGAGCAACAACGGCTCAGCCCCGAAGTGGTAGGCCACACTATCTCACAGAGCAGCAACGTCAGCACAAGAACTGTTCGTCGGGAGCTTCATGAAATGGGCTTCCCTGGCCGAGCAGCCACACACAAGCCTAAGATCACTATACGCAATGCCAAGCGTCGGCTGGAGTCGTGTAAAGCTCGCCACCGTTGGGCTCTAGGGCAGTGGAAACGCGTTCTCTGGAGTGATGAATCACGCTTCACCATATGGCAGTCTGACAGACGAATCTGGGCTTTGTGGATGCCAGGTGAACGCTACCTGCCCGAATGCATTGTGCCAAATGTAGTTTGGTGGAGGAGGAATAATGGTCTGGGGCTGTTTTTCATGGATCGGGCTAGGCCCCTTAGTTCTTAGTGCTACAGCATACAATGACATTCTAGAGGATTCTGTGTTTCCAACTTTGTGGCAACGGTTTGGGGAAGGCCCTTTCCTGTTTCAGCATGACAATGCCCCCGTGCACAAAGTGAGGTCCATACAGAAATGGTTTGTTGAGACATTGTGGGAGAATTTGACTGGTCTGCTCAGAGCCCTGACTTCAACCCTGATTTGTAACGCCAACTGCAAGCCAGGCCTAATTGCCCAACGTTAGTGCCTGACTTCACTAATGCTCTTGTGGCTGAATGGAAGCAATTCCCCGGGAAAGCCTGCCTATGATTTTGTAATGAGATGTTCGACAAGCAGGTCTCCACATACTCCTCTTCATCTTTTCCCATTGGCTGGAATGTATTGTAATAAGCATCAATAGGTTGACAAATATTTTCCCATTGACTGTAAATGTATTGACATAAGTATCAATTGGTTGACATGTATCTTTTCCCATTGTCTGTGATGTATTGACATAACAATCAAGCTTGTGACACTCATCTTTTCCCATTGAATGCAATGTATTGACATAAGCATCAATTGGTTGACACTAGAGGTCTTCTTTGGTCAAAAGGTTTGACCCGGACCCGAACAGACCCAAGGACAATCAGACCCAGAACCCGAATGGACCCGATGACAACTAAACCAAGACCCAACCCAGACCTGGTCTACAACAGACCCGATTGGACTGGAGTGACAAAAGAAATTAGGTTTATCAGCCAAGTTGTTCTTTTGGTTAATGAATAGGATTTTAGATGTTGGTTAGGCCATATATAAGTAAATAAATTAATCTTATTTGGGTCCACTCGGTCAATCAATGGTAGTTAAATAGACCCGCTCCGATCCAGGTCAGGTATCTGGTATTCGGGTTTGGGTGGACCTGTGAAGACCTCTAGTTGACACTCATCTTTTCTCATTGAATGCAATGCAACCCTGTGACACTCTTCTTTTACATTAAATGCAAGGTATTGACATAAGCCTCATCCTTGTGACACTCATTTTTTCCCATTGAATGTCATGTATTGACAGTCATATTTTCCCATTGACCATAAATGTATTGACATAAGCATCAACCTTGTGACAATCAAGGTCAAGCGTCAAGTGGTTGAGGCTCATCTTTTCCTATTGGCCCCGCAAAGCCTGCTGGGAGCATGGCTAATTGACATAAACATCAATTGTTTAATGCAAAACTTTTTGCAAAAACATGACACGATGACGTTTTCTCTTTTCATTATAGGAGGAAAAAGGGAGTGTGACTACGAAAAGACGTGAAGCGCAAGCAATTTATAGTGCCTAGACAGGAATGTTAATTAAGGCCCAGCATGAGAAGAAGCAGAGATGCTGTGCTGGGACACAGTGTGAGGGGAGGACACAAAGCAGGGTGGAAGCTTAAGATGCTGCTCCTCTCCTCACCCCCCTCCTAACAGCAGCTATAGTACAAAGGATACAAGTTATACGTCCTTAATGCTTGCTCAACCAACTTCATCTTTCAGTCTGTCTCTTGAATGCTTAGCCCAAAACATTACATTCCAAAGGCCAAATGTAGGTATTAAAAGAAAATACAAAGAATGTTGAAAATGCTGGTTTGGGCTTTTTCTGACACTGATAAGTGCTTGTTTTCTTGTTTTTCTTTTTTTGGCTTGTTGCTATGACATTCCATGCAGATGTTGTTCTGAATGTATTATCCACAGACACATTTCAACACATGATAAACACAACTAGACAGGAAGATTATGGAATGCATTTATGAAATGCTTTCCTCTGGGTCTGTAAGAGATACCCTGAAGTTACATTATGTAGGGGTAAACTCACTTCATCTACCATCAATGTGGACCATCCTCCTGGGTGATGCAGGCATCCATTTTATGACCGAATGATCACCTTACCTAATCAGGTTCCGTCATGCAAAGGCATAAAAATAAAAGAATGGGATCAGTGGTTCTACAGCATTGCTGCTTAACAATCTGTGAATGTGGCTCTGGATGCAACAGAAAATAATCCTTAAGACCACTGGAGAACTCAGATTGACATTTTAATTGTCTGAACAATAACTGTTGCAAGACCTAGGCTGAACCATTAGGAAGAGGTCTAGAGTGGGAGCAGCAAATGTGCCCTGGAGTGAATTGTGACCCCAAATGATGAATGGGATGTTCATTGTTCAGTAAGCTCTTCATTTGGGGGATCAGACCAAAGCAGCCTGCGTTTTACATGTTTGACTTGTGGATACTCTGGGATGGGAGATTTCAGCGGCATGGCTCACCCCTCCCTTGACTGTGTGTGGGAGGACTTGATAATAGGGTGGTATGGAGAATTCCAGGTCCCTGTCTAAAACGGAGTAATTTGAGGGAGTATGTTTTAAAAGAACACCCCCTCACTGCGCCTTTGTGATAGCGTGAGCATGGCTAACACCACAGCTACATACAGTCTTTAAATCCAACTTTTGTGAACAATGGTAGTGGAGAAAATAAATGTTATGAGTAAACACTGTTGTTGGCAATTGGTCCCCGGGCTCCCATGGTGAAAAAGCTGAATTTAAGTGTTTTAACATTTTATTTTCAGGACAACCAGGGCTACAAGTAGAACACAAAACAATTTGACATAAACAGTTTAATTCATGAGTTTTATTGACAAATGTCAATATACAAATACAGTTTGCCATGAACCTGATAAAAATGCATTTATAACAATGCATTTGGAACCACCAAGACTCTTCCTAGAGATGACCGCCCAGCCAACCTGAGCAATCAGGGGAGAAAGGCCTTGGTCAGGGAGGTGACAGAGATCTATAGTTCCTCTGTGGAGATGGGAGAACCTTCCAGAAGGACAACAATCTTTGCAGCACTCCACCAATCTGGCCTTTATGGTAGAGTGGCCTGATGGAAGCCAGTAAAAGGCACATTTGGAGTTTGCCAAAAGGCACAGAATGACTCAGACCATGAGAAACAAGATTCTCTGGTGAAGCATGGTGGTGGCAGCATCATGCTGTGGGGGTGTTTTTCAGTGGCAGGGACTGAGAGACTAGTCAGGATCGAGGGAAAGATGAACAGAGCAAAGTACAGTGAGATCCTTGATGAAAACCTGCTTCAGAGTGCTCAGGACTTCAAACTGGACTTCAAACACATTCCAACAGGACAATGACCCTAAGCACACAGCCAAGACAATGCAGGAGTGAATTTTTTACTTTACCTTTATTTAACTAGGCAAGTCAGTTAAGAACAAATTCTTATTTTCATTGACAGCCTAGGAACAGTGGGTTAACTGCCCGTTCAGGGGCAGAACGACAGATTTGTACCTTGTCAGCTTGGGGATTTGAACTTGCAACCTTCCGGTTACTAGTCCAGCGCGCTAACCACTAGGCTACCCTGCCGCCCCAATGACTTTGAGTGGCCCAGCCAGAGCCCGAACTTGAACCCAATCGAACATCTCTGGAGAGACCTGAAAATAGCTGCGCACTAATGCTGTCCCATCCAACTTGACAGAGCTTGAGATGATCTGCAGAGAAGAATGGGAGAAACACCCCAAATACAGGTGTGCCAAGCCTGTAGCGTCATACACAAAAAGACTTGAGGCTGTAATCGCCACCAAAGGTGCATCAACAAGGGTCTGAGTACTTATGTAAATGTAAAATTTCATTTTTTTATTTTTTTTATACATTTGCAAAAAATTCTAAACTTGTTTTTTGTTTTGTCATTATGGTATATTGTGTGTAGATTGATGAGTAATAAAAACATTTACTCAATCCCATGTTTCATGAGCTGAAATATAAAGTCCCAGAAATGTTCCAAAAGGCTTACTTCTCTCAACTTTTGTGCACAAACTTGTTCACCTCCCTGTTAGTGAGCATTTTTCTTTTGCCAAGATAATATATGCACCTGACAGGTGTGGCATATCAAGAAGCTGATTAAACAGCATGATCATTACACAGTTGCACCTTGTGCTGGGAACAACAAAATGACACTTTATAATGTGCAGCTTTGTCTCACAACCCAATGCCCCAGTGGTATCAAGTTTGCGGGAGTGTGCAATTGGCATGCTGACTGCAGGAATGTCCACCAGAGCTGTTGCCAGTAATTAAATGTTAATTTCTTTACCATAATCTGCCTCCAACGTAATTTTACAGAATTTGGAAGTACGTCCCTTTTGTGGCGAAATCCCCATTCTGGTTGGCTGGACCTGGCTCCTCAGTGGGTGGGCCTATGCCATCCCAGGCCCATCCATGGCTGTGCCCTGGCCAGTCATGTGAAATTCATAGATTTTGGCATAATTTCTTTATTTCAGTTGACTGATTTCCTTATATGAACTGTAACTCAGTAAAATCTTTTAAATGTTTGCATGTTGTGTTTATAGTTTTGTTCAGTATAGTTTGCAGCTCAAACCATTCAGACTTTACAGTTGTTGTTGTGAGAAGAACCGTTTTCAAGATCTACCCTTGTCTCACAAACACTGCTCTAGTTCAGCACCCTTCAATTGCACAGGCTAATGGTTGGTATCGGTGGATGCAGAAGAAATGGACAAATCCAAAATCATCAGGCTAGGTACTCCTGAGGCATGGTTCTAGGGCTCAGGTCCTCCGGGAGGGGAGGGAGAGAGAGAATTAGAGGGAGCATGTATAAATTCACATAGGACTCCAGATAAGACAGGAGAATCACATAATGTTTAAAAGGGGTTAGAAGCACTAAATCACTCAGGCGTGAAAGTGGGACTTGAGGTTAATGTCTTAAGTTGTAAGTCAAGATGAAGACCTCTTAAGGATCTGCCCCTTTTTCCCCTATTTTTGCCTAAAATGACATACCCAAATCTAACTGCCTGTTGCTCAGGACCTGAAGCAAAGATATGCATATTCTTGATACCATTTGAAAGGAAACCCTTTGAAGTTTATGGAAATGTGAAATAATGTACGAGAATATAACACATTAGATCTGGTAAAAGATAATACAAAGAAAAACCCATGCATTTTTTAAAATGTATTTTGTACCATGATCTTTGAAATGCAGCCCAGGCACAAGTTCGACTTTGGCCAAAAGATGGCAGCAGTGTATGTGCAACGTTTATACTGATCCAATGAGCCATTGCATATCTGTTCAAAATGTTGTATCAAGACTGCCCAAATGTGCCTAATTGGTTTATTCATACATTTTCAAGTTCATAATTGTGCACTCTCCTCAAACAATGGAATGGTATTCTTTCACTGCAGCAGCTACTATAAATTGGACAGTGCAGTTAGATTAACAAGAATTTAAGCTTTCTGCCCATATCAGATATGTGTATGTCCTGGTGATTTTTTTTGTTTCTTACAACCTCATGCTAATCACATTAGCCTATGTTAGCTCAACCGTCCAGCTGGGGGACACTGATCCTGTAGAGGTTTTAATGTTGTTGTGAGTTCCTGATAAGCTTCTGGTATTTACCAATCTTGGGAATATTTACCAATCTTGGTGGTATTCACCAATCTTGGTTCTATTTTCTCCTTTTATTATTTGCAATAATCAGTTAATGAATGGTATTTACGGCTATTGCATTTAATTACTAATGGGCAATTGAATGCAAAATGTTATGGAGAGTAACATAGACTGGAGCCTTTCTGTAAACTCCTTAATCTAAGAGCCTTGATATGAACACAGACAACTTGGAGAGAGACAGATGACAGGCTGCTTGTAGTAGCAGAATAATAGTAGAAGCAGGAAGTACAAGGGAGCAAAGGTCATGTGTATAGATATACACACAGTTTATGCAGTAATCCAAAACATCACACAGCCTAATACCACTAATACTGCATTTGGTCTCTGACTCATTCTTTTAACATCTGGATTTTGGCCCATTGTTCTCAGGACAACATGGCTATGCCTCCATACACTCCTATATGTACAGTTTAATACCTCCCAGTCCTCTTTTGTCCCTATTACCTGGTCATAAGAGAAAGGTGTCAACCCACGGTACATACTGCATGTATGACACATCCAACACACTTTCCTTTAAGTGAGTTCACATCTGGAGGCCTTTTTGTCAAAAAGGTCAATATTATCATCTAAACATGATAGGACCAGAGAAAGGAATAGGATGAGGTGATAGTTCCTGTAACGCCTGGGGTGTAGTGGGGAAGAAGTCAGGCACAGGAAGCAGAGAGTTCAGGGTAGCGCTAACTTTTAATGCACCACAACGGTGAACAGACGTCAATCAAAACAAATGCCTCAAACACTGGGGACTTAACGAGTCCAGCAAAAATCCAAACACACGGACAACCGTGACATACAGCCGTGTACACATGTACATCGAAATAATCCCGCACAACCAGCAGGCGGGCCAGCTGGTAAATAAAGCCCAACCAATTAGCCTAAACTAAACACATGTGAAACCAATAAACAGAAAAGGGGAAAAAAGGGATCCGTGGCAGCTAGTAGGCCGGTGACGACGACCGCCGAGCACCACCTGAACAGGAAGGGGAGCCACCTACGGTAGGAGTCGTGACAGTTCCACTTTCTCCAGTCAATGCCCCAATACAATGCCACAGGAGGAATTGTGAACTTTAAAGGGTCATGGTACACGTTGTAGAGTAGACTCTTAGGTTGGGACAGGAAGGGAGAACTCCAGGTATGGGTCTTTACCAGGTGACTCAGAGTCAACATAAATACATAAAAACTTGTTATCATCTGGTTTCATCATCTCCTTTCCTCCCAGGCTGAAATTTGATCTGGGGCCATATATATCAAGCATCTCAGAGTAGAATAAATAATTTATTGTTCATTGGTTAGGCATCTTTACTTTATAAAAATTTGGTATTTTTTCCACAACCGACTACAACAACTATCAACACTACAACTTTGTGTCATTCTTACTTTCTGTAACGGTCTTACGTGTATGCGCGCGCGCACACACACACACACACACACACACACACACACACACACACACACACACACACACGGACACAGAGGGACACAGGGTCAGACGCAGTGCAGCGCCCGTGGATGGAGAGCTATTGGAGGGGAGTAGGAGTCCATGTAATCTTATTCATTGTGATCTAAAAGGCTGAACTGATCCTAGATCAGCATTCCTATTCTGAGACACTTTGTGAATAAGGCCCCTGAAACACAAGTAACAAGCAGATATGTATTACATGATTTCTCATCACCTCTCTTAAGTTCTTGTTTTCTTCTACTGTTTCGTCACAGTCGGTTTTGGATGGTAATGAAATGGAATGTGGCTCTGGAGGAACTTGTGGAAGTGATGTCGATTGTGCTCGTTTCACTTTCAGGGTTGAAATAAAATTGTGTTTTTGTGGTTTTTCAATTCTGTGGATACAGTACAGCCCCCTTCTATTTTGGCTATAACTGTTCCAGAGTTGAAATCCAATATGCCAGTGACAATGTACGAGTGTGAGAGATTGTATCTGTTGGGTTCTTACTGTAGGTAGATGGTGACGCAGGATTAAAGTCACCTCAGGTTATTTTTCATTTTGTAATTCCTCAAGAGGGGTTTTGTGCAGGGCTCATCAGAAAAAGGGTGGGGTGGGATGGTAGTTAAGGGGTTAGGAAGGGTCACCAACATTTACTGGATCGTTGCACCCATGTATTTGTTTATTGCTGGTTGAAAAGTTCCCTTTTTTCTTTCTGTGTCACAATTTGTGGTGACCACTGTGGCATCAAGCACAATCGCAAGTTTAATTTTCTTCTCACATCGCAAGACAGCCAAAGTGTGATTTGATATCACCGTCGCACGATGCTAGGAATTTACTGTAGAAAGTCAGGTGTTTAGTGAATTGACATCGGGGAGGATACAAAAAAACTTGATGTTATTTCATAAAATCAACTCAACCTCTCAAACTGCTTCCATTCTGATTTACAGTACACTGTGGATTAACCGTGGTTTAGGCAGTTATCATGGACTGGTTTATTGTCTGTTTTTTACACAAAAATGTGATTTACGCCACAATCGTTACAGACTCACTGGGACACAGTGTTCCGACTAAGATCTTTGGACTCCATAACAGCTTAATCCAACATCCACAACACCACTGGACATGTCTCCTGGGAGGCAACTTGTCTGGTCTTGACACAGCAATACCAAAATATCCATTTGAAATTATGTGTTACTTAACTGTGACTCTTCTCGTGGGTTTCACTGAATCACTGCCGTCTCAAACCCATACACTTCACATGCCAACCTTTTCACAGAATTTCATCATTCTGTCTTGTCTTTGAGAAAAGACATACAGGTTTCTCTGCGGTTTGGAACTGGGAGCTGTTGAAAGAGAGCAGACAAGCAGGAACAAGCTTTCTGAGACGGGCTAGAGGAGTGACAAGCTTTGATATGAACTGCCATTCCAAAGACAGCTGTCATACACACTACTTTCTTCCCCCAGCACTGTCTAACTACCTAAGTCCCATTGACCCTTAATTAGCTTAGCACCCACATGGCTAGCACCCACGACACCTGTTTGTATGCTCGCGCCCCTTTCGCCTCAATGGAAGTTACAGCTGTATTTGGTCACCTAATAGTTGAAATGTACTCTCCGTTTTCACTTGCAGAGTAGCATGAAAAATTGAGTGTGTGTGTGTGTGTGTGTGTGTGTGTGTGTGTGTGTGTGTGTGTGTGTGTGTGTGTGTGTGTGTGTGTGTGTGTGTGTGTGTGTGTGTGTGTGTGTGTGTGTGTGTGTGTGTGTGTGTGTGTGTGTGTGTGTGAATTGATACCTCCTCATCTGCAGGTTCTAGCCACACACACTTACCATGTCCTCCTTTGTAACCCTAGCCTTATTTGGCACTATGTTATATACAATACAGTACACAAGCCTTGTTATGATGAGAAGATGACATGGTTGAAAGACATACAGTATAAACACATCACTTAGCTCAATCAAAAAGGCTCTGAAATATTTTCCCTCTGAGCATTGTCTCATGTTTAATAGTCTTACCAAGTAATGATGTAAGCAAAAATATTCACCAACCCTGTTTCTCCTCGTCTACATAAGCTCTGTACATAAGATCAATTGCTGTAGAGCAAAAGTACCACTCTACAACACTACAACCAGTGGTGTAAAGTACTTAAGTAAAAATACTTAGTAGTTTTTTGGGGCATCTGTACTTTACTTTATTATTAATATTTTTGACAACTTTTACTTTTACTCCACTACATTCCCTAAGAAAATAATGTATTTTTTACTCCTTATATTTTCCCTGACATCCATAAGTACTCATTACATTTTGAATGCTTAGCAGGACAGGAAAATGGTCTAATTCACACACTTATCAAGAGAGCATCCCTAGTCATCGCTACTGCCTCTGATATGGTAGACTCACTAAACACAAATGCTTAGTTTGTAAATTATGTCTGAGTATTGAACTGTGCCCTTGGCTATCCGTAAATTTAAAAAACAAGAACATTGTGTCGTCTTATTTGCTTAATTTAAGACATTTTAATTGATTTATACTTTTACATTTGATGCTTAAGTACATTTAAAACCAAATACTTTTAGACTTTTACTCAAGTAGTATTTTACTAGGTGACTTTTACTTTTACTGAAGTCCTTTTCTTTTATGGCATCTTTACTTTATGAAAATTGGGTACTTTTTCCACAACTGACTACAACAACTATCAACAATACAACTTTGTGTCATTCTTACTTTCAGTAACAGTCTTACGTGTATGCACACAGACACGCACACGCACACATAGCCATCCGAACACATTATTGACACAACACCCCTTCTTTGCCCTTCTATTGCCGGTAGCATATGGAGAAGGGTCAGACATGCCTCACATGCCTACTTCAGCAAACTGCAGACCACTATAGGCCTACAGGGGCAACTACAAGGACAGGTGTTGCCTACCATCATAACATCACTGCTCAGCATCATCAACCATTTAGCCTGGAAACAACCCTAAAGATCCTGGCACTGTAAAAACGAATACATCTCTCTCTTTCTTTTTTTCCATTTTATTTTAGTTCATTCTTTATGTCTCTCTCTCTTTTGGTCTCTTCTTCTTTCCCTGTCTCGCTCTCTCTCTGTCTCACTCTCTTTCTCTCACACAGACACACAAACAAATGCACACGCACACTCGCACCCACGCACACACACACGCACACACACACCAAAAAAGGTAATATGGAACGGAATCCACAGGTTGCTATCAATGAACACCATTCACCCTAAGCCCTCCGGAGTCCATCTCACACATTCTGGATGTGCTTTCTCAAGTGCACTTCCTTCAAGGCATTGTCAAGAATGTCCTCTGACCCCAGTAGTGTCATCCAAAATGTGCAGTTTTATAGCTAATCTCATGCTTTTCTACACATTTTGCATTGAGGCTGAGAGAATTTTGCATTTTTAAGCTAATTTCCTGCTATTCAATTATGATTTTTTTCTACATTAAATTACCAGCGGGGCTATGTCATAAACCCTCAAAGTTCCCAAATGTGGTGAAAATGGCAGACATATTGTTCAGGGAGAAATCCAAAACAGTCTATTTGGAATGAATGGCAATAATCATAATCCTGATTTTACTTATGCAGGAAAATAAAAGGCATGTGATATATCAGAAATTGTGTAATAGAATTATTGTCAACCTATTATATGATAGAACATCAGTACTTGTTGCATTTACAACTGGTCTGTCCCGTCGCTTATGCGTCCAGAGCCTTGACAGGTGCAGAGAGAAGGTATGCACAAATAGAGAAAGAACTACTGGCAAGCACATACGCGTGCGAAAGGTTTCATCAACAGGTCTACGGACAAGACTTCGAAGTCCACAAAAACAACCACCAACCATTGGTGTCAATCATGTCTAAGCCACTGAATAATTGTCCAATGAGAATCCAGAGAATGTTTATCAGACTGAAAAAGTATGATGTGAAGATGATCTATACCCCGAGAAAGTTAATGTTCGCCGCCGCAGTTGACAAAAAAGAGAGAGCTTCGACACACAGAAAAACACTGAGATTCAGTGTTCCTATCCATCCTATCCCAGGCCAACACTGGGATAGGATGGTCCGCACAAAAAAACAACTGTCCAAGGAGAATACAGAATTACTGGATGTGCAGAGCAGAGCTCACCATTGTGGATGACGTTGTGTTCAAAGGCAACAAGATTGTCATTCCCATGACACTTTGCAAAGAAATGCTACAGAAAATACACGAGGGCCACTTGGGTGAGGAAAAATGCAAACGACGAGCACGAGAAGTAATGCTACTGGCCAAAAATGAACCAGGAAATCAGCCAGAACACTGCTTCATGTGAACTGTGTTTGACCTACAGGCCAAAGCAGCAAGCAGAGCTGCTAATGCCTCATCCAGTACCCAACAGACCCTACTACAAAGTT
This sequence comes from Oncorhynchus clarkii lewisi, assembly GCF_045791955.1. Taxonomy (NCBI): domain Eukaryota; kingdom Metazoa; phylum Chordata; class Actinopteri; order Salmoniformes; family Salmonidae; genus Oncorhynchus; species Oncorhynchus clarkii. The sequence continues at coordinate 54,513,382 of NC_092155.1, forward strand.
GGAGTTGATATTTTTGACTGCAATGGCAAAGGTCACATTGTTGTTACCGACTACTACTCAAACTACCCTGAAGTAACAACACTGCAAACTACCTCCAGCAAAGCTGTAATCACCGACCTGAAATCAGTCTTTGCAAGACATGGGGCAGCGTCTGAAGTGTACTCGGACAATGGCTAGCAGTTCTCAAGTTTCAAATTCCGATTGTCCGCTAACGACTGGGGATTCTGACACAACACCTCCAGCACCAACTACCCAAGGTCCAACGGCTTAGCAGAGAGTTCTGTCAAAATTGTCAAAGGTCTGCACCTCTGCAGAACGGACTATCACCTGCACAAATGTTGATGGGACGTCGCATCAGAATGAATCTACCCATCCATGAGAACTTGCTAACACCCAGAGGTGCTCACAAAGTCAAACTCGTGAAGGAAAAACAGAAACAAAGACAAAAACAGCGACACGACAAAAGTGCATATACTTTCTAGCTGAAGTATATGTTCATTAAAAGTAGTTAAACCTACACACCGGTTTGTCATTATACAAGGAACAAACATAACATTTCCCAACTCTGGTCCTCGAGTACCCCCAATAGTACACAGTTTCATTGTAGCCATTGACAAACACACCTCATTCAACTCATTGAGGGCTTGATGATTAGTTGATAAGTTGAATCAGGTATGCTTGTCCAGGGTTACAATAAAAATGTGTACTGTTGGGGGTACTGGAGGACCAGGGTTTGGAAACACTGTAGAATAGTATATCACTGAGAGGATATTGTTCAACCCTTACTCACCCTATCAGCCTTTAGAAACCCCACAGACAGTTAGCTCAACATGTTTTACTTTGGTCTCATTGTATTAAAATAATACTTGTCTACTTAGGAACTGAATAGCTGTAAGTCTGACAGGCAATGGGGAACAATGTCAGATACAGAGCCAAAAACAGGTATCGCATAGCCCCGTTATTCTAAAATGTATTCAATTGTACGTTTTTAGACCCCTTTACTTTTTGCACATTTTGTTACGTTACAGCCTTATTCTAAAACTGATTAAATTGCTTTTCCCCCTCATCAATCTACACACAATATCCTAAATGACAAAGCTAAAACTGAGGGTTCCCAGTGTTGAGGATCAGTGTAGCAGATGTGTTGTTGCCTACTCTTGCCACCTGGGGGCGGCCCATCAGGAAGTCCAGGATCCAGTTGCAGAGGGAGGTGTTTAGTCCCATGGTCCTTAGCTTAGTGACTGGGCACTATGGTGTTGAACGCTGAGCTATAGTCAATGAACAGCGTTCTCACATAGGTGTTGCTTTTTTCCAGGTGGGAAAGGGCAGTGTGGAGTGCGATTGAGATTGCGTCATCTGTGGATCTGCTGGGGTGGTATGCGAATTAGAATTGGTCTACGGTATCCGGGAGGATGCTGTTGATGTGAGCCATGACCAGCCTTTCAAAGCACTTCATGGCTAACAACGTGACGCTACGGGGTGGTAATAATTTAGGCAGGTTACCTTCGCTTTCTTGGGCACAGGGACTATGGTGGTCTGCTTGAAACATATTGGTATTACAGTCAGGGAGAGGTTGAAAATGTCAGTGAAGACTCTTGGCCGTTGGTCCGCGCATGCTTTGAGTACACGTCCTGGTAATCCATCTGGCCCAGCGGCTTTGTGAATGTTGACCTGTTTAAAGGTCTTGCTCACATTGGCTACCGAGAGCATTATCACACAGTCGTCCAGAACCTCCGGTGCTCTCATGCATGCTTCAGTGTTGCTTGCCTCGAAGCGAGCATAGAAGGCATTTACCTCGTCTGGTGGACTCGTGTCACTGGGCAGCTCGCGACTGGGTTTTCCTTTGTAGTCTGTAATCGTTTTAAAGCCCTGCCACATCCGACGAGCGTCAGAGCCGCTGTAGTAGGATTCAATCTTAATCCTGTATTGACACTTTGCTGTACATTAGAAGTTTTGGAAATGTATGTGAGGATTTGATCATTACTGTTCTGCTATAGATACGTTTCAATACAGATCCAAAAGTTGCTTGTACGCGACTGAGAAAAACTGTAATGGAGAAATGCAATCGTCTAAGAGGGATACACTGTGACTCTCACTCGCCCCTCTCCCCCTCTCCTCCCTTCATCTCTCTCTATCCCTTGCTTACTCCCTCCCCCTCTCTTCTCTCTCTCTCACTCTCTCTCTCTCTCCCTCTCTCTCTCTCTCTATCTATCTCTCTTTCTCTATGTCTTAAATATATATCTATAGAGAGAGAGAGCGGAGGGATTTTAGGTTCAAAGCTCACTAATGTGAAACCAGAGCCTCAGGGTACGGGGAGGCGGCATGGGGAGTGAGGATTCACACATGTCTGGGAGAGAGGGAGAAGACCAATCTTTTCCCGCAGAGTTGGACCCACAGGTGTCTAGGAACATAGTCCATAAAATCTTAATGTTCCTAGACAGGTGTGACTCTTGCAAAATCAATGACACACTGTATTGTAATCATCTATTGTGAAGACAGCATTGAAAGGTACATATCTACCCAGAAAATCTAACAGGTTGACAAAGTATTCAGGAGTTTTTTTAGTGAAACCATGGTTTAAAAAACTACAAGATACAGGTAAAAAAAAATCCATATTAAATGCATAGTATTCTCACACATATCACACACATAATCATAGTTACACTGTACAATAAATAATGAAAGTAGACAGAGCTTGACTCTCAAATTCCTTTGCAAAGTAGTTGCTAGGTGATGGATTCTTTAATCCTCTATATTCATACATACCAGCACACCCTCCCACACCCCATAATCCATACTCCAACCTCTCTATCTCTCCCCCTGAGAATACAGATTATGTTCTACTTCACTAATATTGATCAAGGGGAGGGTATTTCAAATTCTAAAGACCATATGTAAAATTATTTGCCATTTCTCTTGACTTTGTGGAGTAATTGTGTTTGTGTCACACTGCTTCAGATTCTAGAATATGAATAAGAAAACAATCTTGTTTATTTACTTTTGTCATGAGTTTCACGCAGTATTCTTCTTATTTTGTACACAGAGAAAGAAACATAAAAAGATAAATAGGCCACATGTTTTTATATATCTGCTTTGCTTGTGGCTCAGGCAAATTATTGAGGCCATCAAAGCGTAATGCCAATGCCACTTCCCTGTTTGCCACACCCCCTCCCTATAAGGAATTGATGACATTCCAACAGGCGGGGGTTGATGACCTCTTCATTTGTGAATGACGCTTCCGCGAGCTCAGCGTTCAGTTGAGCAACTAATGTGAGTGTTGAAGTATCCCAACCTAGCCTAGAAATAAGAAGAACACTTTCCCAAATGGATCCCCGTGGAATTAAGCTCTTGTTGTTTTCCTATGTATTAATTAGCTTTATATTTATTACACTGCAAACTAAAGAAGGTAAGCGAAGTACTACTTTTACAAATATAATTTCTCCTCTTGCAACAAGTCTATCCTCCTATGTCCAGGTTGTGGGACCACGAGGAAGTTGAACATATAAAGCGCAGCGCAAGAACACACTGATACAATAACGCAACTTGTAGAAATGTTTGTTTTTTGTTGTTGCATTTTGACCACAAAGTTTTAAAAAAAAAATACATTCGATTATCAGCTGTCTATCCCTGATCACTTTATCAACATGAGGTTGGAATTTTGAATTTACAGATTGTCTCTAGATCAACAAGGTTGCAGTATGACATTGTTTGAACATATTAAAAATAGACTCTTAGACAAAAAAGACGATGCTACTTTGCCATAGTTGTCCTACACTGAAATAAAATGATCAGATACTTTTTCTAAAAAAAAATATTAAGTGGAGATTTCTTTCGATATTTTTTCAAAAGGAATTAAAAAACGATTTCACACTTGTCAGTCAGTGCAAGGTAGCCTAACAACTACATATGGCTGGGCTGAACATTCATGTCTGTTACTACTTAGTGCACGCTGAATGATAGAATATACTAACTTTATCATCTATTTAATCAAGTTAATGATTACACCCTAAGCTTCCTTTTTATTTTTAAGTCACTGAGATAGGCCTATGTTTAAGTCTCAATTTAGGAAGTGTAAGGGAATACAAAGTTAACTGGAGTAAATATTAGAGTGGCAATTATAATACCAAGAAGCAAATAAACTTCAAAGTGTACTTGTCCCAGCTCTCTCTGTTACAGCAATCACATTAAGACAAGATTACATCAAGAATAGTCTGATGGGTGACAATATTAGTTTATCCCTTGTGAATTATATATTATCACTTGTGTATGATGTCCAGCATAAGAAACAATGCCCTTGGCGACTTTTTCGAATCATAGTCGCACACCTCATGTAGCCTAGCCCATATGTTTTAATAAGCTTTGTATCACAACTAAAGTGGCCAAATACCATCTTAAAATGAAGCACATTAATCTGCTTTACATGGGGTGTAGAGCCTAACTGGCATATATTAGCAGCGCACGAGTTTCAAGTTTGGGGAAGACACCATAAAAATGCACCCTTTTATAATAATAGTATTACATGCATAATTGCATTTGCGGTCACTTTTGATAATGGTGTTTTCTGCTAATGGAACATTTGCGCTTATAGCCTACTAATATGTGCGCATTGCTCCGCTTCACTAAGTAAAGTTGTTGAATTAGACTTAATTTTGACTTTTACCCTTGTGCAGAGGTGCTGTTGGATATGAGGGCATCAGGGAGTGAGCTAGGCTGGCTGACCGGGCCATATGAACAAGGAGACAAGCAAGGGGTAAGTATCCATCCACTCTTTCCTATGCCCTGTTCCTGTACTCTTCTCTTTGGGGAAGTATGGCTGGAGTAGCACATAATATGCCATGTCTGAATGTCTCACCTTCACACTACTTTCACAACTCTTATTTGCCAGTATCTGCCTTTACAACTTGGTGCTCAAGTACAAATGTTAGTCATTGTAATGTCAAGTTAAATATGTGAAAGGGTCATATTATTCTAATGGGGGTTGGGTTTTAGTGCGTATCATGTCTGGACTCTCCAAGGGAGAGACAGACAGGAGAGAATGGCAGTTATAGCAAGCGTGGTAGAGAATACTTGTGGTTTTAAGTCCCTCGCTTCAGAATTGTATGTAAGGGTGCAATTAACTTAAGTTTGGAGCATATGGTACCTTTTGGGGAAAATTTGATGTAGCGAGTTAAGTTATCTGTCGTTTCCCATAAGTAGAAAATGGGTTCTTTCATCACAGTAAAACAGATTGTTGGTTTTTTTCTTATCGTTTGCTTTTGTGTCATGCGTGCTTGGGCCCAATTTTGTGTCATTAACATTTGAGTGGTCATTCAGTTGCATGCAAATAATTACAAGTTGGTCTATTTGATGGGTTGATGACTCAAAGGCAAATTTGGGCATGCTGAACATACATAATCCTATCTTAAAATTCCTCAAAATAGTGTCTTCAATTGTGTACTAACAGTTGTTGAATTTCACCTGGCACAATCTTGCTGAAGTTCAACAACTGTATAGACCAGGAAGATAAAGTTAATTGAAAGCCTGAATAGTTGTTATTTTACAATATTTTATGTTTTTATAGCACTTAATTGTAGACCAAATTGACACGTATCAAGATAATTATGATATCATGTATTATAATTCAAAATGTTTCTACCACGTTTGAATCACCCATTAAAACATTTTGCAATAGTTTTATGGAGCTGCTTGCTCTCGTGTTGCATGCCTCCGTTTATATGTGATGCCACACAGTCAGCCAACAAAGCACATTCTTTTAATAAATAGCATAGTGGTAACATGCAGAGAACAAACCACAGGCTCAGCCACCCGTGGGGCCAAATGTATTTGAGCATCCACTATTACGCTGAAGCATGTTAGAAGTAGGGCTGTTGCGGTGACCGTATTACCGCCACACCGGCGGTCACGAGTCATGAAGGCAGTCAAATTCCACATGACCATTTAGTCATGGTAATTAGGCTTCTCTAAATTAAGCATATAGGAGTACCTATTTCTTTGTTAACCGCTCAACACAGAATAGCCGCATGTGCGCACTCCCTCAAATCGCTTGGAGAAAATATACATTTTTTTATACAGGTTTGTTCAATTGTATCCTTCATACTATAAAATAATGCCACGGAATTATAAACAAATCTTGTCTGCTAAATGAACTAGCCCACAGCCATTTGGCATAACCAGATCAGGACCTAACATAAGGACAACTCAGAGTATGCTATTCTTTTCTTCTGAAATGAACTACATTTCTTCATATCATGCTTAATCATGCAAATAATGGATTTATTGTGAAGGTGTAGGCTAGATTACATGGATTTATTCAACTTTTTTGTGTGGAAGCCAGGAGATGCTAAATGTGTTTGCTAATTAACGGTCAATTACCGTGAGACCGACAGGTATTTGCTTGACAATCCCCGGCTGATGAAATTTCGTGACCGCCACAGCCCTAGTTGGAAGACTTCTCACTAAAATGTCTAACTGCTGTGGCAGCAAGAGTTGGATACATGGATCAACATCTTGCATAAGAAGCCTCATTGTTGACAGGCCTCAGGGGTATTTCAATAGTATTGTAAAAATCAGTGGGCTTCATTCCTTCGCTAAGACCTCTGGACTTTTCTCGCCACTTATGTCTTGATATGTTCCTTTGGGGTCTCCCTCACTCACTTTCCCTTTGCCTCCAGGGTTAAAATTACAGGGGTGCTAGTCACTCCTATAACAAATCAAGGCACCCCCATTAGAATTTAAAATGTCAACATGGGCAGTAGGGAACCCCCAATAAGCATTGAACATTTGAACTTTGCTCAAAATGTATCCCCCAGAGTAAGTGTTTGACTGAATCCCTGATAGTCTGTCTGTGTGGTTGTTTCAGTGGGAGGTGGTCCAGAGGACTCTCAACGGCTCACAGTTCTATACCTACTCGGTGTGTAACGTGGGCGAGCGTGAGCAGGACAACTGGCTGCGCACCACCTTCATCCAGCGCCGCCCGTCAGCCTCTAGAGTCTTCGTGGAGCTGCAGTTCATCGTGCGTGACTGCAACTCGTTCGACGGCTCATCGCTTACCTGCAAGGAGACCTTCAACCTGTTCTCCTCTGAGTCGGACGCTGATATCGGCACCAACTTCCGCAAGGGCCAGTTCAAGAAGGTGGCAACCATCGCACCCGACGAGATCACCAGCCGCAATGAGCTGCACATCAACACAGAGACGCGGGTGGTGGAGAGCCTCAGCAGGAAAGGGTTCTACCTTGCCTTCCAAGACATCGGGGCCTGTGTGGCGCTGCTCTCTGTCAGGGTCTACTACAAGACCTGCCCGGCCACTGTCAAAAGCCTGGCAGCCTTCCCTGAAACAGTGGCAGGGGGGGGGGAGAACCAGGCCCTGAGGGAGGTGGCGGGGGGCTGCGTAGAGAATGCTGTGAGCGAGGAGACGCCCCGCATCTACTGCACGGTGGATGGAGAGTGGGTGGTGCCCGTCGGACAGTGCCAATGCAGGCCCGGCTACGAGGCCGTCAACGGCACATGCCGAGGTAAGGTTTATGTTCCTTTGTTGGCTGGTGGTCTGAGAGTCTTTCCTCTCTCGCATCATGGATTCTAATGCTGTGTATGTGTGTGGGGGCTTGTGAGTGTGAGTTATGTTTTTTAATTTGTGTTGGCTATAAAAAATGCTAATATTTAAAAGGCAATTCCACAGTAACATAATGATGCTGAGACTCCGATTTTTCACTTGAACAATTTTTTTACAATTTCCACAGAATTTTACAAAACACATTTACTTAAAGAACAGCGCAAATGCAAAGTTTGGTAACAGAATGACGGAACAAACAGCACAAACAGTCATTCTGTTCCCAAACTTTGCATCTGCACTGTTCTTCATGTAAATGCATTTATGTTACATTTTTAGTGGAAATTGTTCAATGTCATCATTGTGCATATTTGGCTGGTTTGTTTAACTTTACAATCATTTGTTTTTGTTTGACATGCATTTTAAAGTGGAAAATCTGATTCTCGGCATCATTCCATAACTGAAAAGTGTTTGAGGTCACCCACTCTTGTTAGTAGCCATTTGTATCAGGACCTTTGGCCCTTGTAAGCCTTCTCTTATCTTAAATACTCATACGTAGTCTTACCTGGGCTTTGTAGTCATGTTGCCACCAAGTTGCATTCGAGTCCTCATCAGAGGCCCTCTAGTCTACATCTCCTCAGTCCTGCCGAAATGACAGATGTTGCTCAAAGACTGGAGAGGCAGAAGTCACTCTGAAACTGTACTGGTGGTGTATTGACTTCTGCAAGGTAAGAGGAGGGTAGAGAGGTGGAAGAGAAAAAGCCTGTCTGGTTATCAATTCAATTTCAATTCAATTTCAGTTCTCTGGCTTTCTTCGTTACATGCATCAGAGAAATTGTCATTCCTTAAGTCATTGGGCATTCCTTCTCTCCCTCTCTCTCTCATATCTGCTGTAAGAGACTAGGTTTCACCATGTGAGTGTTTTTGTGTGTGACTGCAGCAGGGTGAGAGAGAGAGAGAGAGAGTGAGCATGTTGGCATGCTCAGGCCTGTTAGGAGCTGTTCCGCGATGTGGCACCACAAAACTCCCATCACCGGAACATTAAGCATGTTGCTACACCACTGATTTTGGAAGACACACACACACACACACACACAATCTGTTTCCCCTCAATTGGGTGTGTGTGTGTGTGTGTGTGTGTGTGTGTGTGTGTGTGTGTGTGTGTGTGTGTGTGTGTGTGTGTGTGTGTGTGTGTGTGTGTGTGTGTGTGTGTGTGTGTGTGTGTGTGTGTGTGTGTGTGTGTGTGTGTGATAAAAAAATTAAAAAAGAAGTGAGGAATGGAATGTAAAGGTAGGAGAACAATGAGGTGCAGTGTTGAGCTGTAGGCACTGGCTCCTCTCACCCTCCCCTTCCCATTCTCCACTGCATTCCTCTTCCAGTTACTCCCAGATTACTGCAGGTCTGAGGAATTCCCTATGGAAAACTCCTGGGCTGTGTCCCAAATAGAACCCTATTCCCTATATAGTGCACTACTTTTGACCACAGCCCTATACATAGGGAATAGGATGCAATTTGGGACGCACTCCTGCTCCCACCTTACAGAAAAAATTTATTGAGGCTGAATACAGGTTGAATACAGAAAGCTACCATGTAAGGTGAATGAGCTTGGCATTAGGTGTGGAAACGTACACAGATAAAACTGTGCATGCAGTACATCAAATGCACACGCAAAGACATATACACACACACCCTCTTCCACCCCATGCAGTGTGCTCCAGTTGACTCACTGTTGACATTGACAGTTTTCTTCCTTAAAGGGTAAGTAGCATAAATGTAATCACTTGTAACATATGGATTAGCATTAGAATGCGCATCAAAAGTCCCAATGCAAAGTTACATTTCACTTTTCTATTTTTCGAGTTATTACATAAAACTGATCAGAATGCTGAAGTTATGCTGGAAAAACATTTGCGTGGTGTGACGTAATATGGATAACCTGGCAAGCCAGACTATTCCCTATAATATAAACTCCAACAGAAATAATTTATAATTAAACAAATCGTTTGCACTCAAATTTTCTGCCTATTTGCAAGCTACTACTTTATGAATGTATTGTTACATATCAGCTTGCAAGGTTGCTAGCCAACTAGCCTACTTACGTTAGGCCTACCAGCCTGCTAACTTATGTTAGCACTGTGTGAGTCAGCCAGTTGCTATCGACACCTAGCTTACAGCTATATTAAAGTAAACCAAAGTTTCCTAAATGCATAACCCCATCTAACCAATTATCAAATAATGTTACCAGTATATGCCGTTATCTTAGCTAGCAAGAAAGCCATCCTGCTAAAGTTTATTTTAGCCTGCTAGCTAGCCAACCACCACATTCAACATAGCTGAGTAGTAAGCCAGACAACAACTAGTCTAGCACAAGCTGGAACCCACAGAACACAAAAACAAAAATTGCCATCAGATATAAAGTAGAGAGAGCAGAGACTTACCAATTGACGCTAAATTAGCTACCTAAGTTAAAGAGCCAATGAGAGGCCTTCAGAAGGAGAGGCCATTTCACCAGCCGAGGGAGAGTCAGCTAATCCACATTGAATTTAACCGGTTTATCTCCATCACTGCAGACTCTCGCGATGTACCAGTAGGTCGGTAGGAAATAGAGGTTGCAGGCCTCACGCTCGGCACAGCACCTGGTTTCAGTCAGTCTCATTCCAAAACCGAATAAACCGGTCCCGCTTCAAAGCTAGCTTCTAATTTCTGAGTCGTAACTCCGTCCTTGTGGATATTATGGCAATATGTGGGTATTACTGCACTAGCTACGAATGACGGAAAACTACTACAATGCTCGCTTGACTACCACTACTAAACGCACAGGAGAAGAGATCTTTCGCATGAAGTTATATGGTTTCTTTGTAGATTTTCACCAGCACCAACACTTGGTTTGGAATGTAATTACATGCTAGCATAGCGAGTAGCTAACGTTAGCCAGCTGGAACTAGCTAGGTAGCACCGGTTCTCCAAATGATGTTGAGAAATAGTGCATTGTGGGTAGTTCTGAAGCTATCCGGAAATAAGTTAAGAAATATGTAAAATTCTCAAACCACTGTTTGTACACTGAACAAAAATATAAACGCAACATGCAACAATTTCAAAGATTTTACTGAGTTACAATTCATATAAGGACATTTGTCAATTGAAATTAATTAATTAGGCCCTGATATATGGATTTCACATGACAGGGAATACCATTAAATAAAAACAGTCTATCTGGTGTGGCCATCATTTGCGTCATGCAGCCTGACACATCTTCTTCGCATAGAGTTGATCAGGCTGTTGATTGTGCCCTGTTGAATGTTGTCCCACTCCTCTTCAATGGATTTGTGAAGTTGTTTGGTATTGGCAGGAACTAGAACACGCTGTCGTACACGTCGCAAACATGCTCAGTGGGTGACATGTCTGCTGAGTATGGAGGCTATGGAAGAACTGGGACTTTTTCAGCTTCGAGGAATTGTGTACAGGTCTTTGCGACATGGGGCTGTGCATTATTGTACTGAAACATAAGGTGATTGTGGCGGATGTATGGCACAACAATGGGCCTCTGGATCACTTCACGGTATCTGTGCAATCAAATGGCCTTCGATAAAATTTCATTGTATTTGTTGTCCATAGCTTATGGCTGCCTATACCATAACCCACCGCCACCATGGGGCACTCTGTTCACGTTGACATCAGCAAACCGCTTTCCCCCACAAAGCCATCTGCCCGGTACAGTTAAAACTGGGATTCATCTGTGAAGAGCACACTTGTCTGGCATACCAGTGGCCATTGAAGGTGAGCATTTGCCCACTGAAGTCGGTTACGATGATAAACTGCAGTCAGGTCAACACCCTGGTCAGGATGACGAGCACGCAGATGAGTTTCCCTGAGATGGTTTCTGACAGTTTTTGCAGAAATTCTTCGGTTGTGCAATCCCAGACGGGTGGTGGGTCTCAGATGATCCCGCAGGTGAAGAAGCCAGATGTGGAGGTCCTGGTCTGGCGTGGTTAAACCTGGTCAGTGGTTGTGAGGCCAGTTGGACATACTGCCAAATTCTTTAAAATGACAGTGGCTTATAGTAGATAATTGAATGTTAATTTACAGTGGGGCAAAAAAGTATTTAGTCAGCCACCAATTGTGCAAGTTCTCCCACTTAAAAAGATGAGAGAGGCCTGTAATTGTCATCATAGGTACACTTCAACTATGACAGACAATGAGAAAAAAATATCCAATAAATCACATTGTAGGATTTTTAATGAATTTATTTGCAAATTATGGTGGAAAATAAGTATTTGATCAATAACAAAAGTTTATCTGAATACTTTGTTATATACCCTAAACGTTTTCTGTAAGTCTTCACAAGGTTTTCACACACTGTTGCTGGTATTTTGGCCCATTCCTCCATGCAGATCTCCTCTAGAGCAGTGATGTTTTGGGGCTGTTGCTGGGCAACACGGACTTTCAACTCCCTCCAAAGATTTTCTATGGGGTTGAGATCTGGAGACTGGCTAGGCCACTCCAGGACCTTGAAATGCTTCTTACGAAGCCACTCCTTCGTTGCCCGGGTTTGGGATCATTGTCATGCTGAAAGACCCAGCCACGTTTCATCTTCAATGCCCTTGCTGATGGAAGGAGGTTTTCACTCAAAATCTCACGATACATGGCCCCATTCATTCTTTCCTTTACACAGATCAGTCGTCCTGGTCCCTTTGCAGAAAAACAGCCCCAAAGCATGATGTTTCCACCCCCATGCTTCACAGTAGGTATGGTGTTCTTTGGATGCAACTCAGCATTCTTTGTCCTCTAAACACGACGAGTTGAGTTTCTACCAAAAAGTTATATTTTGGTTTCATCTGCCCATATGACATTCTCCCTATCTTCTTCTGGATCATCCAAATGCTCTCTAACAAACTTCAGATGGGCCTGGACATGTACTGGCGTAAGCAGGGGGGCATGTCTGGCACTGCAGGATTTGAGTCCCTGGCGGCGTAGTGTGTTACTGATGGTAGGCTTTGTTACTTTGGTCCCAGCTCTCTGCAGGTCATTCACTAGGTCCCCCCGTGTGGTTCTGGGATTTTTGCTCACTGTTCTTGTGATCATTTTGACCCCACGGGGTGAGATCTTGCGTGGAGCCCCAGATCGAGGGAGATTATCAGTGGTTTTGTATGTCTTCCATTTCCTAATAATTGCTCCCACAGTTGATTTCTTCAAACCAATCTGCTTACCTATTGCAGATTCAGTCTTCCCAGCCTGGTGCAGGTCTACAATTTTGTTTCTGGTGTCCTTTGACAGCTCTTTGGTCTTGGCCATAGTGGAGTTTGGAGTGTGACTGTTTGAGGTTGTGGACAGGTGTCTTTTATACTGATAACAAGTTCAAACAGGTGCCATTAATACAGGTAATGAGTGGAGGACAGAGGAGCCTCTTAAAGAAGTTACAGGTCTGTGAGAGCCAGAAATCTTGCTTGTTTGTAGGTGACCAAATACTTGTTTTACACCATCATTTGCAAATAAATTCATTACAAATCCTACAATGTGATTTTCTGGATTAGTTGAAGTGTACCTATGATGAAAATTACAGGCATCTCTCATCTTTTTAAGTGGGAGAACTTGCACAATTGGTGGCTGACTAAATACTTTTTTGCCCCACTGTATCTGGCAACAGCTCTGATGGACATTCCTGCAGTCAGCATGCCAAGTGCAAACTCCCTTAACTTGAGAAATCTGTGGCATTGTGTTGTGTGACAAAACTGCACATTTTCGAGTTGCCTTTTATTGTCCCCAGCACAAGGTGCACCCGTGTAATGGTAATGCTGTTCAATTAGCTTATTGATATGCCACACCTGTCAGGTGGATGGATTATCTTGGGAAAGGAGAAATGCTCACTAACAGGGATGTAAATACATTTGTGCACAAAATTAAGAAATAAGCTTTTTTTGGATATGGAATATTTCTGGGATCTTTTAATTTCAGCTCATGAAACATGAGACCAACACTTTACGTGTTACATTTATATTTTTGTTCAGTATAGTTATAGGTTACCAGATCGTGACTACAACTAAGTCTTTGACCACACTGTGTTGAGTAAAAATTCATGCTTCCTACCCTCTAAGAATGCCTTTCTTTACACATAATCTTTGCTGGCAGAAAGGAACACAAACTTTGTGTTACCACACAAAGACACACATTTGACCTGGCTGCTCCTTGGATTGTGTCGAGCTGACCGTGCCCACACCCTGTCACCCACATTAAAGCCATATGTACACTCATCCCAGAGCTGGGCAAATATGTCTTAAGGCCAACTTGACCTGCATTCCAAATGGCATCCTATTCCCTATGAACTGCACTACTTTTGACCAGGGCCATTTGAGACGCACATTTGAGACGCACACTCAGTATCTAAATGCTCTTGTTTACACACAGTCTGAATGTTGTTGAGCTCTTTTTTTTGTCTGTGGGAAAAATCCTGAGGGAACCAGTAAATTAGTTCTGTTAGGGTTATTTTCTCCCAACGGAGGATTTCCCTTTTCCAGTAATCTAGGCCTAGTTTTCCTCTCTCCTAAACTGATGTCGGTGACTAAATTGAAGCTGCATGACTGTGCCTGCCGTGTGGTGAATGACTTTATGGGTAGTAATTGACTTGGGTGTGTGTGCTTTATGTGCAGTAACTACTGGTTCTGCCTGCGTCTTTGTCTTCCTATCCTCATTTCTTTTGCTCGTTCTATTTAATTTTTTCTCTCTCGTAATCTCTTTTATTGCTCCCAGGCTCTACCCCCCCCTTCTAATTCCATTTTCCAACTCTCCTGTAAGTTTTATGATCAAAAGTAACATTATTACTGACTATTCCCTCATGGAACCAGCTACAAGACAACATTTTTCTATTGCTCTCTGGATGATGAAGATATTATTATGGTTGGTCTGGGTGCATCTACTGAATGTGACACCAATTGAATCGCAACATCCCGTTTCACACGACCCAGATGTGACTATTTAGACTTTGTGCTGTTCTGTGTATGCCAGTAAATAAAACAAGTATGTTTTGCTTATTTGACAACTGTCTCCAAAAATAATAAACAGACGCTACATTTGAAAAGTATCCCTGATCTGTGTACCGTAGTTTGGTAGGGATACACATACTGTACATCACAGGAGGCTGCTGAGGTCAGAATCAAATCACATTTTTATTGGTCACATACACATTTAGCAGATGTTATTGCAGATGTAGCGAAATGCTTGTGTTCCTAGCTCCAACAGTGCAGTAGTATTGAAAAACGATTCACAACAATACACACATGTAAAAGAACAGAATTAAGAAATATATAAATATTAGATTGAGCAATGTTGTAGTGGCTTTGACTAAAATACAGTATATACATATAAGATGTGAAAACATTATTTAAACAATATTAAAGTGGCCAGTGATTCCAAGTCTATGTATATAGGGCAGCAGGGTTGTGGAAGCCGGCTAGTGATGGCTATTTAAGTCTGATGGCCCTAAGCTGTTTTTCCGTCTCTCGGTCCCAGCTTTGATGCACCTGTACTGACCTCGCCTTCTGGATGATAGTTGGTGTGAACAGGCCGTGGCTTGGGTAGTTGATGTCCTTGATAATCTTTTTGACCTACCTGTGACATCGGGTGCTGTCGGCGTCCTGGAGGGCAGGTAGTTTGCCCCCGGTGATTCGTTGAGCAGACCGCATAGGAGAGACCTGCGGTTGCGGGCGGTGCAGTTTGCCTTACCAGGCAGTGATACAGCCCGACATTATGCTCTCAATTGTAATAGTTTGTTGGTCTTAGCCAAATTTAGTTGAAGAGGTGCTGTTGCTCCTTCACCACACTGTGTGGGTGGACCATTACAACAAGCCTACAAGCCCTCAGTCCAGCTTTTCTCAGCCTATAGCGGACAGTCTGAGCACTGATGGAGGGATTGTGCGTTCCTGGTGTAATTTGGGCAGTTGTTGTTGCCATCCTGTACCGCAGGTGTGATGTTCGGATGTACCGATCCTGTGCAGGTGTTGTTACACGTGGTCTGCCACTGCGAGGACCATCAGCTGTCCGTCCTGTCTCCCTGTAGCGCTGTCTTAGGTGTCTCACAGTACGGACATTGCAATTTATTGCCCTGGCCACATCTGCAGTCCTCATGGCTCCTTGCAGCATGCCTAAGGCACGTTCACGCAAATGAGCACGGACCCTGGGCATCTTTCTTTTGGTGTTTTTCAGTCAGTAGAAAGGCATCTTTGGTGTCCTAAGTTTTCATAAGTGTGACCTTAATTGCCTACCGTCTGTAAGCTGTTAGTGTCTTAACAACTGTTCCACAGGTGCATGTTCTTTAATTGTTTATGGGTTATTGAATAAGCATGGGAAACAGTGTTTAATCCCTTTATAATGAAGATCTATGACGTTATTTGGATTTTTACAAATTATCTTTGAAAGACAGGGTCCTGAAAAGGGCTGTTTCTTTTTTTGCTTAGTTTACGTATTCCTCTTGTCCAAATGGAATAGGGCAGTGTGATGGCGATTGCATCGTCTGTGGATCTAAGGTATCAAGGAAGGTAGAGGTGATATGATCCTTAACTAGCCTCTCAAAGCACTTCATGAAAGTTATAGTCTTGGTAGTAATGCTGGGGATATCCAAAAGTAATTTCCAGTTGTATGTAATAACACAAAAATCTTTCTGGTCTAATAATGTAAGAAATATCACACAGAAAAATGAAATACTGCTGCTTAGGAGCTAGAAGCAGAGCTGCCATATCTGTTGGCACCGTCTCATATTGGCTCATAATAATGGCCGGAATAGAGCAAATGTAATGGCATCAAACATCTGGAAACCATGTATTTCATACTATTCCGCTCCAGTCATTAACACGAGCCCATTCTCCCCAATTAAGGTGCCACCAACCTCCTGTGCTGTACATGCAGCAAAAACAGTTGCCATTCTTCACATATTGGACAAGAAACGTCCACATTTTGTCCAGATAAAATGTAAACTGAAATGTAAAAACTTTTTAATGTTCTGAATATGTCTACTGGGATCACAGCATTGATATGACACAGGTGATAGTGAATACTTGACAAAAAGAGAGGATTCACCCCAGTTTACTCCCTAGAGAGTCATTATGAAGAGCGGAACAATTGTTATTTTGGTGCGACATATCAGCCGTGCAGTCTGGTGCTGGAACCAACTTGTTTATTGTAATCAGAAAGAAACGTCTCTGGGACTGGTTTGTGACGTTTTGTTCTTTATCAGATGGGGTGCGTAGGCCTACAGTGTTACATATACTATTTTCCGCTCCATGGAATCCATAGCTTAAGAGGAGTCATCATTATGGATACTGTGGATTTACTTGGCCTATGATTGCATTGTGTTGATAGTCAAATAAATCCTCATTGAGGGCTATTTTTGGACTTTCAGCAGATGTTCATATCAGTCTTTCTTTCTTAACCTTTGAAAATGGGGAGGTTTCAGGAGATTGACTGTGATTACATTGAATGTGTTTCTGTGATCTTGTGCCAAGTTGATATCGACCTCTCAAACTGAGGTTTAGAGCGTGGGCTAGATAATGGAGGGACTCTGAGTAAATTGCCTCATCAGTGTCATGCGCTATCATGGTGAAGCTCCATTTGGAATAAATGTAGGACCCGTCAATATTCCTAAAAAAATTCACGCCATAGTGGCCAATATTTATCTAAATTGTGAATTATAAACATGTTTCACTGATGCTGTTGAATTAGTGCGTTTGAATTGATGGCGCAAGTTTAGCCTTTGCTTTTACATGAATTCAATAGGCCTATAAGGTGTGGTTACAATGTCACATGTCAAATCCTATTGATTTTAGGATCCAGCGGTACAGTTAAAGGGGTAATCAGCAGGTAAAACTAACAGCATAGACCCAACCCCTGTTTCGGTAAAAGCGGAGGGATGGGGCTTGAAAGATGTAACTAATCTCAAATTCATAGACTGAGCTATGGATGTTTTATAGTTTATAATTTATAGTTTTAACCAACCATGTATAGTGTTTTAAATGTACGTTGTTTACAAACATTGGTGTAAAACAAGCTCATATTTCGGGTCCTGATGGGGTACGACAGCTGGAAAGGAGAATACCTAGCCAGTTACAACAACTGAATGCATTCAACTGAAATGTGTTTAACCCAACCCACCTGAATCAGAGATGTGCGGGGGGGGGCTTCCTTAATCGACATTCATGTCATCGGCAACATGTCAACTTTGCTCATGAGGCATTTATAAGCTTATAGTCTACAATGGGGACATATCATTCATTTACAAGTCCAAAAATGGATGTAGCAACTGCAGATTGCAGACTGCTACAGTGCATTCGGAAAGTATTCAGACCGCTTGACTTTTATTTTCTTATGTTACAGCCTTATTCTAAAATGGATTAAATAATTTTTTCTCTCTTTAATCTACCCACAACACCCCATAATGACAAAGCAAAAACAGTTGTTTTGTTTGTTTTTTATTTGCAAATGTATAAAAAATAAACGGATAAAATGTACATAAGTATTCAGACCCTTTACTCAGTACTTTGTTGAAGCACCTTTGGCATTGATTACAGCCTCAAGTCTTCTTGGGTATGACGCTACAAGCTTGGCACACCTGTATTTGGGGAATTTCTTCCATTCTTATCTGCAGATCATCTCAAGCTCTGTCAGGTTGGATGGGGAGCGTTGCTGCACAGCTATTTTCAGGTCTCTCCAGAGATGTTCGATCGGGTTCAAGTCCGGGCTCTGGCTGGGCAACTCAAGGACATTGAGACTTGTCCCGAAGCCACTCCTGTGTTGTCTTGGCTGTGTGCTTAAGGTTGTTGTCTTGTTGGAAGGTGAATTTCTGCCCCTGTTTGAGGTTCTGAGTGCTCTGGAGAAGGTTTTCATCAAGGATCTCTGTTTACTTTGCTCCGTTCATATTTCCCTCGATCCTGACTAGTCTCTCAGTCCCTGCCGCTGAAAAACATCCCTTTAGCACGATGCTTCTACCACCGTGCTTCACTGTAGGGATGGTGCCAGGTTTCCTCCAGACGTGATGCTTGGCATTCAGGCCAAAGAGTTCAATCTTGGTTTCATCAGACCAGAGAATCTTGTTTCTCATGGTCTGAGAGTTCTTTAGATGCCTTTTTGGCAATCTCCAAGCGGGCTGTCATGTGCCTTTTTTGCTGAGGAGTGGCTTCCGTCTGGCCACTCTACCATAAAGGCCTACTTGGTGGAGTGCTGCAGAGATGGTTGTCCTTCTGGAAGGTTCTCCCAACTCCACAGAGGAACTCTGGAGCTCTGTCAGAGTGACCATCGGGTTCTTGTTCAGCTCCCTAAACAAGGCCCTTCTCTCCCGATTGCTCAGTTTGGCCGGGCGGACAGCTCTAGGAAATCTTGGTGGTTCCAAACTTCTTCCATTCAAGAATGATGGCAGCCACTGTGCTCTTGGTGACCTTCAATGCTGCATAATTGTTTTGTTACCCTTCCCCAGATCTGTGCCTCAACACAGTCCTGTCTCAGAGCTCTACGGACAATTCCTTCGACCTCATGGCTTGGTTTTTGCTCTGATATGCATTGTCAACTGTGGGACCTTTTTATATAGGCAGGGGTGTGCCTTTCCAAATGATGTACAATCAATTGAATTTACCACAGGTGGACTCCAAGTTGTAGCAACATCTCAAGGATGATCAATGGAAACAGGATGCACCTGATCTCAATTTTGAGTCTCATATCAAAGCGTCTGAAGCTTCTGTAAATAAGGTTTTTCTGTTTATTTTTTATTTTTATACATTTGCAAACATTTCTAAAAACCTGTGTTCACTTTGTCATTATGGGGTATTTTGTGTAGATTGATTACATTTTTTATTTTTGCCATGTTAGATTAAGGCTGTAAAGTAACAATGTGGGGGAAAAGTCCAGGGGTCTGAATACTTTCCGAAGGCACTGTAAGTGATGTTCTTGGTCCCAATCGATCAACACAAGCCTTTGCGGCCCATTAAACTGAACATGATAAGTACCTCATCATTTAGCGATGTTTTTGTTTTAAACTCAAATTTGCTTGTTTTCGCTTTGTCGTTATGGGGTATTGTGTGTAGATTGAGGAAAATGTTTTATTTAACCCATTTTAGAAGAAGGCTGTAAGTAAAAGTGGAGGGGTGTGAATACTTTCCGAATGCACTGTATATGGTGCTCTGGTCTTCCTCTAACATCTGTAAAAAATATATATTTTCAATGGATCCTCAATAACCTATAGAATGATATTTATAGTTGGCTTATTCAATTTTTTTCTGTTCAAGACTCACGCTCCCATGATTCCATTCTTCGAAACCACTCCCACCTTCACCGCCGAAGTTGCAGCTCCGGCAGCCATTGCTCCCTTCCAAATAGCCTATATTTTTGTATATTATATTATACTTTTTATTAGTTCCAATAGGTCTACAGTGTTGTGGCTTGGACAATTGTTAAGGCTGTTATTGTTTAACACTTTTTAATTTTTGAGATGCAGCAGGATTAGCTACTTAGCTAGCTAGCATTGCTAATGTTATCACCAAAGATAAGGGTTTCAATCATGAAAGACTAGGATTTTGTAGTGATTTCATAATAAATGTTGAGTTCTAACAGGACTATATGTTAAGATCGTCGCTAAGATTAAACTGCTGTTATTGTTGCAAACACTATTTCGGATGTAGCACTAGCGTGCTAGCATACCATCAAACTAACTTATAGTTAGCATTCGTTAGCATCTAAATTATAATTTATTTTTGAGTGTAATGCAATGGATTGGTGACAATGACATTTGGATATATTTGGCAAGGTATTCATGCAAGCATTATATTATTACAACCCAAAAGTAATGTGAAATGCACTCAAGTTATGACATAAGCTTTGTCTAGGCTTGCTAGCCATAAGATAACTGCAGACTGGGTGGAGCATTGCATCCTGGGAGGTGAAATGGACTCTGGGACTTGGACAATACTGTAGATGAGGACAATGTAGAAGTAAAGAAAAATGAGGTATCGTGCAGTATGACTGACAAAAACAATAACTTAAATGTCTATCAAATCTTACAGTAGTGCATATATACCAACAGCATAATAACTGGTTATAAACATTTGGTGTCTCAGTGTTGAATTTGTATGAGTCAAAGACATTTGTCCCATTATTCTACCAGTATCCAGCCATATAAGTACTCCCAGGTGCCACATAGCTCCATTTCCAGGGCAGGTTTTGGGTGCATATTTCCTCTGTATGGCATTCCTGTGCAACGTGGTGGTGGTGGGGCCGTGGAGATTTGTGTATTGTGCTGCTGGTGTGTGAGCTCAGACCCCCCCCCCCCCCCCCCCCCCCCCGGACAGGACGGGCTCCAGCGGAAACCGGACGCCACCTAATCCGCAGCCACTCTCCATTGTTTTCCATTGTTGCCCGCAGTCACTCCTTTTTCACTCCACCGATTTATAAGTAATTTTGTTTATTGGTTCATTTGGCCTCTCTTAACAGGAAGTAGACATGTTGTTGGAATTCAGCATGTACTGCCACCTGGATGTCTAGCCTGGACTTTAAGGAAAGACAAAGGAAGTGTGTCCTAGATGACCGTGGTGGCTGTTGTTTGGGCAGTGTAGTTGAAGGACGGGTCACGGGACATCTATTTAGTGTTAGACCTCTGTTGGTTTGTGTGATGGTTGTTTTAATGGCATTGTTAGTTTACAAGCATTTCGCCACACCCGCAGTAACATCTGCTAATCACGTGTATGTAACCAATAAAATGTGATTTGATGGCTTCTTTCTTCCTATTTGTACCTCTCTCTCCCATTTGCACTACTCCCTGTTCTGTGAGCAGCCCGAGGGAGGAGGAGTGTGAAGAGAAAGGGATTAGGGAATGTATTGTGTTTGTTAAAAACCAGATGCAAGCCTAAGTGGAATTGTAAAACAGATGTAATTCCCTTACATCTGCTCCATTGGTCAGCTAATCCTTTTTACTATTTCCCCACACCTTAACCCGCACACCCCACACCTTGACCCCCACCATCCCCCTCTCTCCACCCCCCTCCTCTCTCTGTGACCCCCCTGGCTTCATGTTACTACCATACCTCCCCCATCAGAGAGACACTTTGTTCTACTCAACTACTCCTCCACCACCCCCTAATACACCATTGAGACGTTGTCCTGCTTATGCAGCATTAGTGGCAACACGTAGAAATTACAGAGATGCAAAACAACTGAAAATGGGAGCCAAAAATACATTTTTGTCAATAAGCACGCTTTTCATCTGAAAAAGTTCGTAACAGTTCGTGCATATAGTATGATGACATTTTGTACAGTTTTTGTTTAGTTTTGGCTTTCAGCAAGTTTTTTTTTTTTTTTAGCTGTTTGTGCACATAAAAAAATTCTGAAGCTGAAGTCTACGCCCCTTCGTCGAAGATTGGTTAACAGTAGGGATTCTTCAATGAAGTGTTAGTGTTCAACGATAGACTCATTTTCACGTGCACGTTTTTTACTTGAAATACTGCACTTAATGTCTTAGTTAGATGTAGAATTGTGCGACTAAGATCTTGGAAGAAATGTATGCCCGATTTCTTTATTTCTTTTATTAATTCAGACTATTTTGAGGAAGTATATACAGGCTTAATTTTTTAATTGAACCTTTTATTTAACTAGCTAAGTCAGTTTAGAACAAGTTCTTATTTACAATGACGGCCTACCAAAAGGCAAAAGGCTTCCTCCGGGGATGGGGGCTGGGATTAAAAATAAATAAAAATGTAGGACAAAACACACATCACGTCAAGAGACACCACAACACTACATAAACAGCATGGTAGCAACACAACATGGCAGCAGCACAACATGGTACAAACATTATTGGGCACAGACTACAGCACAAAGGGAAAGAAGGTAGAGACAACAATACATCACACGAAGCCAGAGGTGTGGACTCGAGTCACATGACTTGGACTCGAGTCACAAATAGGATGACTTGCAACTCGACTTTGACTTTAATACCAATGACTCGTGACTTAACTTGGACTTGAGCCTTTTGACTCGACCTGACTTGATACCCTCCCCAAGCCCAAATATAAAAAATTATGCTATTAAAAAAAGTGTGCATCGCATCAATTCTTCATTTAACGGATTACAGTTTGAATCGGACAGCAGCCAATCAAATTGTGCCAGCTGAGAAAAATATGTGTGTGGCAGTGCAGAGGAACGTCAGCGGGTGAATTCAGATGGAGCTCTTGGAAAGATGATACCCAAAATTATTATTTTCGGATATAAAGACGACGCTCTATAAAAAACGGATTGCAGCTTGCAAGACATGCAGGGAAAAAATTACAGACGGAGGCGCAACAATTTCCAACTTTGTTCGACGTTTGAAGCTGCACAAAGAACGGTAAGTCGTGGCTAATATAGCCGACAGCTATATAATTTATAACATTACTAGTATAGCATGTAGGCTAACATAACGTTAAATCAATGAGCCTCCGCACAGTCAATTAGTGTGGGAACGTGATCATTGCACCCAAGATTGAGCTACAACTGGCAAGGCAGTTGGTAGCCTAAATCTTGCCTGATGTTACTGCTGTTCCTAAAACCATTGACATACGTTAGCCTACTGTAACCACACAGAGTGTGTGTGTGTTAAGGTTGGGAGATTGTGTACAAGCCTACATCGCCCGATTGCGCCCCATAGCGGTCCTCGATAGTTGATCACTAATGGGGGGGAGGCCTTTCTCATGGCTACCCATGTATTTCCAGGGAAATATAAAGTTTATTTGGAAAGTAATAAATATATAGATTTTTTAAATCATTCATGATTTGCGTAAATGTAATATACTAACTATTACTCTTGTTAAAAATATGAATTGCTATTACATTTGGTGAAGAGCACATTATGACTTGTTTAGGACTCAAAACTCAAAGTTTTGGACTTGAGACTTGACTCAGAATTGCCTGTCTTGACTTGGGACTTGAGACTTACTTGTGACTTGTAAAACAATGACTTTGTCCCACCTCTGCACGAAGCAGCCGCAACTGTCAGTAAGAGTGTCCGTGATTGCTATGGCTCTCAAGATGGACAAACCGTACTATTGCCGGTCTTTTAAGGGTGTATGCGAGCTTGTTCACCTAGCCGATTTTAGTTAGGCGCCAGCCGACCCAAAGCATGCGGTAGGTAGCCTTTAGCCATTTCGCCTCGCTCACTTCTTCCCCTCTCTCTCTCCTTTGCTCACTCCTGTATTTGTTTTAGTTGGCTATTGACTCCCGGTAGTCAAGGACAGTTTAACTCACTACTACCCTGAGGCAGACATGACCCTCATGTGCTTTAAAAGCTAAAGAGCCCAGGACTTGAATTCAGCTTTTTTTCTTATTCTCTAGAGCACCCCCACTTAACTCAAGTCCTTGGGGGATTTTCTGTTGTCCAACCACTGAGTACCCATTCAATCATCCATCGGTCCGTGCATTCATCACGGTCTCCATCTCCATCCATCTTAACTCCGGCTGACAAACCAGCCAACTCCACTTCCAGAATCCACCAGGTCCCGCCAGTCACTCACTATAAATAAGCGCCCAGGCTCTTTAGACACAGGACCTCTCAAATTACAACAGGGCCTACCTCCCAGGGGAACCCGAAGGGCAAAAAATACATTCTCACTTAAGTTTCTCAGCGGTCTGGCTCTTAAAGAGCTTAACAGACTTTTATTTAGTTGAAAAATGCACTGTGTTTTTACTCCCAGTTATGTTCTCTTTGAAAACAACAATGTAGCTCTCTCCCATATTCTTTCCCTGGACTCTATTTGTGGCTGTGACCACCTTCCCTCGCATGCTTTGATTGGCTGCTGGATGAAGGAAGCTCAGCGTCAGCCTCATGCTTCCTGTTGTGTCCAGCAAAGATTAAGCCCCCTCCTCCTCCCCTCTCTCTAGTTCCTTTTAGAACATTCTTTTACCCTTCTTCAGTTTCTATTCTTCTTGAATTCAGAAACTGGTGGTCACTGACTCCTGGTCATCACGTATATTGGATTCATTTCCTGTGATGAAAGGCAGTAAATGGGCCTGAACCCTATGGTTCACCGTCGGGTGGTGTATTCTGGAATGACTGTTGATTACAGTCTCTGACTCTTACAGGCTGACTACACCACTCACGTCACGTGGGCAAGCGTTGCAAAATAAATTTAGACATAAATGTTATTCAATTATTGCACCCACTGCCCCTGTCTGCGTTGCCAAGGGCTAAAATTGAAGTCTGTTCTATTTCTGATGCAGATCGCGCTGCAAGTCCTGCCTCTCCCATCTCCTCATTGGTTTATAGAAGCAGGTACCCATGTGCCGTCACCTCATTGGTTATACCCACGTGGGAGACTGAAAGACTAACGAGGTCAGTGGCAGTAATGCACCTAATTTATGAAAGTTGCCAATCGCAACATAAAGTCAAAAGAAGAAAAAGCCTGGGAGGAGAGATGACTAGAAATGATTTGGTTGACCATTTTATGTGTGGATTAATTGGCAGAGTAAAGATTGTGCATTTCAGGTAAAATAACTCAATGTTTATATCCCAGGACAAATTAGCTAGCAACAGCAAGCTAGCTAAATAGGACAAATTAGCTAGCAAGTGCAAACTAGCTAGCTAAATTGACATAAATGCTTTTCGACCTGTCCTCAAATTAATATAATTGGTTCAGAGTTTGTTTTGATATTTTAACCTGCGCGTCGTGATCGCGTTTGGTGTGGGGGGACAAAATGCATTTATGCACGATGACGCACGCGTGCAGCCGGTATGGGTTCCGTGTTAATGTATTTGTATTTATTAAGGATCCCAATTAGCTGTTGCCAAGGCAGCAGCTACTCTTCCTAGGGTACAGCAACATTAAGGCAGTTATATACAATTTAAAATATGTTACATTTCATAACACTTTTCACAGGCCACTACTCTACTACCAGATATCTACAATACAAAATCCATGTGTACGTGTGTGTAGAGTGCGTGCCTTGTGTGTCTGCCTTACACCATCATCCCAGAAACCCTAGACCCACTCCAATTTGCATACCGCCCCAACAGATCCACATATGATACAGTCTCTATTGCACTCCACACTGCCCTTTCCCACCTGGACAAAAAGGAATACCTATGTGAGAATGCTATTCATTGACAACAGCTCAGCGTTCAACACCATAGTGCCCTTAAAGCTCATCAATAAGCTAAGGACCCTGGGACTAAACACCTCCCTCTGCAACTGGATCCTGGACTTCCTGACAGGCAGCCCCAGGTGGTAAGGGTAGGTAACAACACATCCGCCACGCTGATCCTCAACACAGGGGCCCCTCAGGGGTGCGTGCTCAGCCCCCTCCTGTACTCCCTGTTCAGTCATGACTGCACGGCCAGGCACAACTCCAACACCATCATTAAATTTGCAGATGACACAACAGTGATCTGATCACCGACAACAACGAGACAGACTACAGGGAGGAGGTCAGAGACCTGGTCGTGTGGTGCCAGGACAATAACCTCTCCCTCAACATAATCAAAACAAAGAGATGATTGTGGACTACAGGAAAAAGAGGACCGAGCACTCCCCCATTCTCATTGACGAGGCTGCAGTGGAGCAGGTTGAGAGCTTCAAGTTCCTTGGTGTCCACATCACCAACAAACTAACATGGTCCAAGCACACCATGACAGTTGTGAAGCGGGCACGACAAAATCTATTCTCCCTCAGGAGACTGAAAAGATTTGGCATGGGTCCTCAGATCCTCAAATGATTCTACAGCTGCACCATCGAGAGCATCCGGACTGGTTACATCACTGCCTGGTATGGCAACTGCTCGGCATTTGACCGCAAGGCCCTACAGATGTACTGGGCTGTACGCACTACCATCACTGGGGCCAAACCTCCTGCCATCCAGGACCTCTATACCAGGCGGTGTCAGAGGAAGGCCCTAAAAATTGTCAAAGACTCCAGCCACCCTAGTCATAGACTGTTCTCTCTGCTACCACACGGCAAGCGGTACCGGAGCGCCAAGTCTAGGTCCATGAGGCTTCTAAACAGCTTCTACCCCGAAGCCATAAGACTCCTGAGCATCTAGTCAAATGGCTACCCAGACTATTTGCATTGCCTCCCTCCCTCCCGTCTCCACACCACTGCCACTCTCTGTTGTCATCTATGCATAGTCACTTTTTAATTAACTCTACCTACATGTACATACTACTTCAACTAACCGGTGCCCCCACACATTGACTCTTTACCAGCATCCCCCTGTATATATTGTTATTTTTTACTGCTGCTCTTAAATAACTTGTTACTTTTCGCATATTCTTATCCATATTTCTTGAAACTGCACTGTTGGTAGGGGCTTGTAAGTAAGCATTTCACTAAGTTCTACACCTGTTGTATTCGGTGCATGTGCCTAGTAAAATTGGATTTTTGATTTCATTTATGTGTGTCTGTGCCTGTGTTTCTCTCTTCACAGTCCCCGCTTTTCCATAAGGAGTATTTGTATAAAAAATGTTTTAATCTGATTTTACTGTTCACATCTGTTACCTGATGTTCCATGTAGCCATGGCTCTATTTAGTACTGTACGCCTCCCATAGTCTGCTCTTGACTTGGGGATTGTGAAGAGACCTTTGGTGACACATCTTGTGGGGCATCTATGGGTGTCTGAGCTGTGTGCTATGTGTTTAAACAAACAGCTCAGTGCATTCAGCATGTCAACATTTCTTAGAAAAAGTGATGAAGTCATTCTTTCCTCCACTTTGAGCCATTCGAGATTTACGTGAATATTATTGTTAGCTCTTCGTGTACATTGCTGTAATCTCCCCGCAGCCATGACCAGATGCATCGCAGCCATTCTCATTCCCCCACCATTGCTGCAGCACAGAAATAGCCTAGTCCCCTCTATTGTTGCCATGTGACATTTCTACTATTTGCAACAAGTGTTTATAAAAAATGTAAAGAAAATTTTGAATGGCTTGACATTCTTCTGCCTGCTGGTTGCTTGTGAAAGAATATGCTAATGAGTTAGCTGGGAGCCTTTTGGTGAGGCTTGAAGGGAAGGGACAGAGGTATTTGTTGATTACCAGTGCGGAGGTCAGAGAAGACGGAGGCCTATGGATTGGGATTCGAGATGGCAGCTGTTTCGTTTGCCCACTCGCAATAGGATTCGATACCCTTCTTTCTTTCTATCCCTCTGCTGCCCTTCTGTTTCTCTGTCCCGCCATGTCTTTTCGACCTTCGAGATCTTGTTAATGAGTAGTCATGAATGTTATAGAATCAGCTGGCAGAGAATGAGAGGAAAGGGGACGTGAAAGAATGAGTAACAATCCAAAATCTTTTCATGCTTCGATTTTTCTCTCAACTAAGAATGCACTACTGTCATTCATGTTCGCCATGTCATCCTACTGCCGACAAATGGCAACTGCAACTTGTAGGCCTCAATGAGGCAAAAGACGAATGGAGCGAAGGGAACGTCGCATAGTTACTTGAATAAATGAAATGTGGGTGATTTTCTTTCAGGAGAGTGTGAGGTTACTTGCGTGTTCCAAGTAAACTTCAGCGAAGGCGGTAACTGATCAAAGCTGATATTTCTCTGAGAATAGACATCGGTGTCCTTCTTGACTTGCCCCTGGTGTTACCTTTTGGATGCAGACACTGGAACCATATATCATTGATTCTTTACATATTTCACCTTCTTTCTCAGGTCATTCCTCCATTGCCTGTAATCAATTTCTCTCGCCTGCCCCCCCCCCCCCCCCCCCCCCCCCCCAATGTCTGATAAAGCAATGAAGTCAACCTAGGAAAAGAGAGCTGGCTGAAGAAAGGATGCTATTTGAGATAATTGGAATACAGACCCATATTGCAGGGCCTGGAAATAGAAGAACCAAAGCAAACAGAGTGTGTGTGTGTGAGAGAGGGCAGGGGAAACAGGTGAAGAGAACAGTAATCCTTCCTCTGAAGTCAGATTTGCTCGCCGTGTGTGTGTAGTCATGTAAGGGGATAGAGCACAGACATGACCAGAAGCCATTGGAATGTTTTTGGAGCATTTAAGGGCGGCCTTCTCATTTTCACTTTCCTCCATGAGACCCTCAAGAGATTTCACGCCGTCTTACTCTGATTCCAACTACTGTTGGTGCACAGCTTGAGCTTACCTGTATCTCTCCCACTATATTCTCCCATGTGTGAAATCAGCAGACATCTTATCTAAGCGATACAGTTTCATATTTGCACAGGGGTCTTTTTAAAAGATGGCTCAAGTATGCACATAATGGTTTCACTTATTCATTTTCTCTCTTTCTGATTTCTTTTCCCACTTGATTCTGGCTTGCAGTCCTCTTTTTTCTCTCCTCTTCTCGTGGAGTATTGATGGCTGACTTACAGTCCTGGAAATGTGGGAAGACTGGTTGTATTGGTTTAGAGAGCGAGCGAGAAAATGGGGATGGTTTAAAGGTTTAAAGAGTAATATTATGGCTGTTGTTTCTGCACCAAACACCCACTCGGATGTAGGAAAACACTGTAATAATCATCTACATAAACATTTGTTTTTTCATCCAAATGGCACCCTATTCCCTTTATAGTGCATTACTTTTCATCAGGGTTCATAGGGATCTGGTCAAAAGCAGTACACACCATATAAGGAGTAAAGTGCAATTTGGGATACACACTATGTTTTCCTTGCCATGTTTTAATTTCCCGTTTATTAAGTAGTTCCCCTCAGTTCCTAATGAAAGTCTCCCCTGTGTGTGTTGTGTTTTCAGAGTGTCAGCCAGGCTTCTTCAAAGCCTTCGTGCCCAGCGACACGTGCAAACTATGTCCTGCTAACACCCAGCTGCTGGGCTCCGGGGCGCTGCTCTGCCCATGTGCAGAAGGCTTCTACCGCGCTCCCGACGACCCGGCAACAGGGCCCTGCTCAGGTTAGGAGGAGGAAGGTGTCCATTTTAGGAAAATGACTTTAATGTGCACTGTCACCATTGGTGGATCCCACACTGACAACTAATGAGAGTTTTTATTGCGCTCATAGTGCTCTCTTAACCAAAATAATGACATAATGACACTAAATAGAAAATCACAGAATGCTACAGTGGTTGACATAATGATGACATTAATCATACATCATGAACTAACATACTATGCATCCATTTTCCTGCTCCTGTTGCCTTAGGCCTGCCCTCAGCGCCACAAGAACTGGTCGCCACGACCACCCAGCTGGCCGCGGGCAAGCTGCATCTGTCATGGAGCCCGCCAGAGGACACGGGCGGCCGTACTGACATCACCTACAGTGTGGAGTGTAGATGCTGTGATGGCGCCACGTGCCAGCCGTGCGGGGAGAAGGTGCGCCTCGAGCCAGCCAGCTTGGGCCTGATGCACACCTGGGTGGCGGTGAGCGAGCTGGAGCCCCACCTCAACTACACTTTCACCGTGGAGGCCCACAGCGGAGTGTCGCTGTTTGCCAGCCAGGTGGCACCGCGCTCCAACAGGCCCCCGTCCACAAGCACATTGACCACTGCCCTGCACTACACAGGTGAGTCACCATCAGTGTTGGGATTTATTACCTGAAAAAGTAATACATTACGTATTACTCATTACATTTACTTTACAGTATTACTTTGTTACTTTTATGAATCCAGGCGAAAGCTATGATCCCTTATTGTTGTCACCTGTTAAACCCACTTCAATCAGTGTAGATGAAGGGGAGGAGACAGGTTAAAGAAGGATTTTTAAGACAATTGACACATGGATTGTGTATGTGTGCCATTCAGAGGGTGAATGGGCAAGACAAAATATTTAAGTGCCTTTTGAATAGTTTATGGTAGTAGGTGCCAGGCACACCATTTTGAGAACTGCAATGTTGCTGTGTTTTTCACGCTCAAGAGTTTCCCATGTCGATCAAGAATGGTCTACCACCAAAAGGACATCCAGACAACTTGACACTACTGTGAGAATCATTGGAGTCAACATGGGCCAGCATCCCTGTGGAACCCTTTCGACACCTTGTAAAGTTCATGCCCTGACGAATGAAGTCTGTTTTGAGGGCAAAAGGGGGTGCAACTCAATATTAGGAAGGTGTTTCAAATTCTTGTACCCTCGGTGTATACTCTAAGCAAAACATCTGTACAGATTTCCAATCTTTTCATTCAAAATATTTCTCTCGAGCTGCCAGCTCTGTTTATAGACCGCACGTACACTGACCCATAGAGATGTATAGAGGGCCCACTTGCCACAAGACGGGAAAGCCCTCTATGGGCAAAGATCAGAGGTGCGTCCTCTATAAATTTGTATGGAAAACAGCTGTCATGCTTTTACTCAAAACAGCCTTTCTCCGCTCGCTCGAGAACTTAAGAGGAAACGAGACAAGTTCGGATCATGGGTTTTGACAAAAATAACTGTAATAATATTACCCAATTTGTAAAAAAGTACTGTTACTTTACGCCGTTACTCATAAAGTAATCTGATTGCAAAACACGTTACTTTTGTAACACTTTACCCTCAACACTGGCTACCGTACTTAGGAGTAATGGTAGTAGAAGTAGTAGAAACTTTTTAATTATGCATGATCAAATGGGATCTGAAATGTAGTTATGGCTTCTCATACAAGCATGATAAATAAATACTCTCACACATATTGCAATGAAAGCATTTCAAAAGCTCTTGGTTGGTTGAACCTGTGAAGGATATTGCACAACGTCTCGGTATTGTTGACATCTCCCCTCCTTCCTTCTCCTTAGACCCCCCCAAGGTGACGTCCATGCGTCTGGTCGAGCGAAGCCCCACCAGCCTTTCCCTGTCCTGGGCTGTAGCCCCCCACAGGCCCCTGCCCCGGCCCACCCGCTACGAACTCAGCTACCGCAAGAAGGTACAGTACCACCCACGCCACCACTAGCGGGTGCATATTTTTGCACTGTTCTATTGTATGTCTTTTGTTATATAAGGACTTAAAAATGTAATGTTGTGATAGTGCACAAAGGAAAGAAAGAGTAAGAGAGAGAAAATGAGCGGGGTTTCATGGAGGATAAACGCCACATAAAGGGAGCAATATCGCATAACAAAATTATTATTATTTTGAGTCCTTACTGAAACCCAGTGAATCAATCATGACTTATCTCATCTTTCAATTCTCTCCCCCCTCTCCAACTCTTCCAGGATGACAATCTGGATGTGACCACGTACACTGTTCTGATTCTGGAGAAGAGCTCTGTGCAGATCAGTGAATTGTCCCCAGCCACGGCTTACCTATTCAGGGTCAAGGCCCTGAGCCCCGAGGGCAGCCCTGGAGGATCCATGGAGGATGAATTTGAGACCCTGCCTGATAGTAAGGATGAATAGCCATATGAGGCTAATAAGGGGAAGGGAGAATGATAGGATGCTATTTGAGATGATTGGGACACCGCCCCATACTACAGGGCCTCGAAATGAAAGAACCAGTGTGTGTGTGTTTTTTTTTTTTGTCGGGGAGTGTGTGTTTTTTTTTTTTTTTTTTTTTTTGTCAGTGTGTTACCATTGTGTCTCAGGGTTTGTTGTTGATGTGCCACAGTGCCCCAGAGCAACACGGCGGTCATCTTCGGAGCGGCAGTTGGCGGAGCGGCCATGTTGTTCATTGTGGTGGTCGTCCTGCTCGTACGCAAACGGTTAGCAGCAACCTCCTTTCTGCCCCTCGCCCTTTGCTTCTCGCCCCTTTTGTTAAGCACCTCCATAACACTCACCCCTTCACTGGTTTCCTTTCTCATTCTTCTTTACTTTTGCCCTTCTCTCCCCTTCCTTTTGCTACTATCTCTGTCTGTTTTCCAGCACTCACTAGGGGAGAATTGGCATTGAGTGCAGCTTGTCATTGCTCAATGAGTATACTCTAACAAGTAGTGGCTTTGAATGGAAGCGGGCCCAAGTGGCACATTGTTTTGGAATAAGAGCTGGTCGGCTCTTCTTGTGGCATACTGTAGCAAATCCTTCAGCACAGCAGCACTCCGCTATCTGTCCGTCGATCCGTCCATCTGTCTTTGACACGGCTTAGGAAACACAGACAGGCTCCAGTCTTTATCAAAGCTTTCCCTCAGTGAATCGAGGCGGCACACACCAATGACTAGGCGTCTTTTGAAACTAGCTGGAAATGGAAGGATAAAAAGAAAAACGGATAATTCGTTTTTGGAGCGAGATGATGATGACGATGATAATTACTGATGATATTTCTTTTCTGTTATTCAGGAGAAGGAACTCCCATACAAGACAAGAACCAGAAGATACTTACTTCTCTAGCTCAGGTAGACAAAATAAAATAAGTACCCCTCTCTCTCTATGTATTTTTATCTTTCTTTCACAAATGCCCATCTATTCGTATTCTTCTCCAGAGCAACTGAAGCCGCTAAAGACCTATGTGGATCCGCACACGTACGAGGACCCCAACACAGCCATCCTCAAGTTTGCCAGCGAGATCCATCCCAGCCACGTGACCAAGCAGAAAGTCATTGGAGCTGGTGAGTTCAGAACTAAGTTAAAACAATGTACTTAAGGGCTAAGGATGAAGGAGTTGAAGGGTTTTTCCATCCCCTAAGTCCCAGTTTATATTTTTATTTGGTGTGTTAAGGCTACAACTTGAGCTCTTGAGTGACAGTGGGTAGACCATTCAGATTGGTATTGATGGATTGCGTCTTCAACTTGCATGTTTAGACATAATTCAGTGTGGCAACTCTGCTTGGCTTCGGGGACCAGTGCTTTATCTCCAAATCCACATTAAATAATAATAAGATAAACAAAAGTAACTGGAGCAGAAAACTGAGTATTTGAGAGGCTATAACCCCTTGAGCCCAAACTCCTATTCTGCAAATGATAGTTTTATTGCAGTGTGACAACATCTGCCATTCTGCTCTTTGAACCCCCAACATCCACCTCCCCTTCTCCTCCCCAGCCGTGCTCTGTCCTCTGTGACAGCTGATTCCCATGCTCCCACACAGGCCGCAAGCCTCCACCAATGAGAGATGAAAATGTTTAATCTAACCTTTGTTTAACTAGGCAAGTCAGTTAAGAACAAATTCTTATTTACAATGACGGCCTATCCCAGCCAAACCCAGACGACGCTGGGCCAATTGTGTGCCACCCTATGGGACTCCCAATCATGGAGAGAAACACATATTTCTTACACAATCCCACAATAACACACCTCTGTGAAAGGCCCGGAGCAAAACAGCTCCGGATGCTTTCTTGTTTACTTTCTCCGTACACAATTTCCATAACCCTCGAGAGACACTAAAGGTAGGGCTGGGTGATATGACCTAAAAATCATATCTATTTTTTTGTTGTATGTTTTCTCTAAGTTTGAACAAAGTGAACAGGCTAGCATCCTCTTCAAACAGTTGGAGACGGAGTTAAGGGATGTGTTCAATACCAATTCAACTAGCAATTTGCTAGCTAACAAGGTAGAACGGTTGAATTGGTATTGAACACATCCCTTCACTCCGTCTCCAACTGTTTGAAGAGGATGCTAGCCTGTTCAGATGTTGGAATCAGGTGGCCTACCTTATTTCTCAGAATGAGATACGAGAGAACAAGTTGCCAATTCCTTATAGAATTGTGTTTAATGCTTATTTCACATTTATAAAACAGACTAGACGGCTAGTATATGTCTTTGGCTAAAATGCTGCTAGCGGTATGCGATACTGCAATGCCACGCTCAACAAACTGAGCATGAATTTTTCAGAATCAATGTTCGTTGAGACTCCTGTTTTAGTAGTGTCTGTTCTGCATGCAATTTGAGGAGTTGAGACTTAAAAGGGTATTGTTGGAAAGGTTAACTTCTCTATTACAGTAAAATAATGTGTCCGTGTGTTTGTGTCCATATGATTGATTCAGTTGGACCAAACCTTAAATGCAAATAGTGAGTTGAAACCGCTTGTCAGAGAGGATGAAGTGATCTCTCATCTTTGTTGTTGTGAGTGGCAGGGCTTGTGTGCGTGTGTGTGTGTGTGCGCGTGTGTGTGTGTGAGAGAGAATGGGAAGGTGCACAGAAAGAGCAAAGGAGACGAGACCAAAAAGACATGAGAACAAGTGAACATAAATGCAAAAAAAAAAAGGGATTCTGCACAAAAACATTTGAACTAATTTAATTTTGATATCGCCCAGCCCTAACTACAAGCCACAACCATATAAAGGATAGGGCTTGAAATATTGCTCAATCTTGTCTTTGGGTTTTAAAACTGTTTTCTTCTGCGCCTTTAGGGGAATTTGGAGAGGTGTTTCGCGGTATTCTGAAAGCGCCAGGGCGGAAGGAAGTGGCGGTGGCCATTAAGACGCTGAAGCCGGGATACTCGGAGAAGCAGAGGCAGGACTTCCTTTCAGAGGCAAGCATCATGGGACAGTTCTCCCACCAGAACATTATTCGCCTGGAGGGAGTCGTCACCAAATGTAAGAAGGCTCTGTTAGTCTACTGGGCGCTACCTGTACCTAGAACAGTATGCTCCTGTCAAACATTCACTTACCCGGTCTATATATCAATTCCATCTGTATACATTTCCTGCCTGTTTTGGGCAGTAGTTAACATTTATTTATTCCCTTTTTTGATTCCAGTCAAACATGCCATGATTGTGACTGAGTATATGGAGAACGGAGCACTGGACAAGTACCTAAAGGTGAGTACAGTATGTACTCAAGTATGCAAGTTACCTATATAAGTGAAGGATAATGCGTTGCCACTGAGTAACCACAGAAACTTCACATGATGTCTCTCTAACAGAATGTGTGTGCAACCATATGTGTTTCCTCCTCAGGATCACGATGACGAGTTGCCCTCCTTCCAGCTGGTGGGCATGATGCGTGGCATCGCCGTAGGCATGAAGTATCTTTCCGACATGAGCTACGTTCATCGGGATCTGGCTGCCCGCAACATCCTGGTCAACAATAACCTGGAGTGTAAGGTGTCTGACTTCGGCCTGTCCCGAGTGCTGGAGGACGACCCTGAGGGCACCTACACCACCAGTGTGAGCTATCATTGGACGTTAGAATGGTTGGCTTTAGTTAGCCCTTGCTTATGCATTTGCCTTGTAAACACTGTATTTCAGTGTAAACTGCTCACAGAGGACTTTCATTTAATAAAATGTAATTGAATTGAGCAAAACTGTATTTTTTGGGCTTTGACCTGAGTGTTGTCCACTTCTTTCCCCTCCAACAGGGTGGTAAGATCCCCATCCGCTGGACAGCCCCAGAGGCCATTGCCTACAGGAAGTTCACCTCGGCCAGCGACGTGTGGAGCTTCGGCATTGTCATGTGGGAGGTCATGGCCTTTGGCGAGCGGCCCTACTGGGACATGAGCAACTGCGAGGTATGCTACAATTCTAATGCTAACCAGGAGTTGGAACCAGTTCAGGGAACAGAACCGAAAACCGTAAAATAACAAACATTTTCAAGGAACGGAAACAAATGTGATCCATACTGTTCCGGTACAGAACAGTTCTTTTTAAAGCATGGGAACCGGTTAATAACGTTCTTTAACGTTCCAGGCATTTTGCTCTAGTCCCACAAAAAATGCAACAAAGTGCCTATGCAAAGCCCTCACTCTGTCACTCAGAAACTTATTCCAGGATCTGCCTGCAAGCTGAAAATCCTTGTGCGTGTTTAGGCTACCTGCCCTCCAACGTCTGAAGCATAGGCTACTGTACTGACGTTACCATAGGCTACTGTACTGACATTACCATAGGCTACTGTACTGACATTACCATAGGCTACTGTACTGACATTACCATAGGCTACTGTACTGACATTACAAGTGTGATTCAGAAGATGGGAGAGAGATTTAACTTTTTCAATATACAAGAAGTGCAAAAGGGTAAGATGTGTTTTTAGTTCTGGTGCCGCTCTGCACACACAGCTAGCTAGCTAGCTAGCTCAAGCTTGTTAGCTAGCTAGCTCAAAGGACATTCAACATTCCTCCATAGAAGCCGCTCCTCCTAGGTATAATTCTGTGTACCTAATTCAGATAATGCGTGTCATAACAAGATGCCCAGTGCTTCAAGCCTCCTCAACTCTCTCTTGCTCTCATCCCACCCGCAAAATTTCTGTCGCATCCTGCGCCATAGGCTACACTGTCGATCAAACATGTAAACAACTAGCTTGCCTGCTTTATCTGCACTGATTGGTGAAGTAATTTAATGTGCTAGATATTTAAAAAAAAAACTGATTTCACAGGTTAAAAAAGAACAAAGAAATTATATAAACCAGTATTTTGGGGGGGGGGGGTTCGAACTGAGTCAGAACATTTATTTTGCTGGTTGGAAGAGTTGGGGGGGGGGAAATGTGGTTCTGTTCAGAACGAATGATTGTAAAATAATTTTGGTGCTAATTACCATAACATCTCATTGAGCCTCGTTTCAAGTCTGAGATCTCAAAGTGACCTCTAGCCTCTGATTGTCAGGTAATGAAGGCCATCAACGAGGCGTTCAGGCTGCCGGCGCCCATGGACTGCCCATCAACCGTCTACCAGCTCATGTTGCAGTGCTGGTTGCAGGAACGCTCCAAGAGGCCCCGTTTCCCGGACATTGTCAGCCTGCTGGACAAGCTGCTCAGGAGCCCTGAGTCCCTGAAGGCAATCGCAGATTTCGACCCCCGGTAAGAGTTCTTTAATCTCTAGAAGGGAATTAAACGGCAAAACAGAGTGGAGTGTAAAAAAAATGCAGATTTTGTTAAATTCTTGGTAGGATAGTGTGGCAGCATAATGTGTGTCTGAACATGTTTTAAACACATTTACATGTTGGTCATTTAGCGAAATATAAGAGCAATTAGGGTTAAATGCCGTGCTTAAGGGCACGTCAACATATTTTTCACCTCAGGGTTTCGAACCAGCGATCTTTCGGTTACTGGCCCAACGCTCTTAACTGCTAGGCTACCTGCCGCCCCACAAAAAAACAAAGAGCTGTCAGGTTCCTTCCTTAATCATATTCTCCATAGCTGCACCAAATGCTTTTTATTTCACCGTTTCCTCGCAGGGTTATTACAGCCTTTTCCTTGTCTTCACTGTCGGCCGGCTATTGATGATTATTCCTTGCTCTTCTCTACTTTCCCTACTCCAGCGTATCCATCCGCCTGCCCAGCACCAGTGGTTCGGATGGCTCACCCTTCAGGTCAGTGTCCGAGTGGCTGGAGTCCATCAAGATGAGCCAGTACAGTGAGAACTTCACCTGTGCCGGAGTGTTCACCATGGACCAGGTGCTGCAGATGAAGAACGAGTGAGTAGTGTTTTTTTAAGCGTTTATTTTGGGGGGACATTGTCTGTTGCTAGATGAGATGTTCACCATAAAAAATATCTAATCTGAGAAACTATTGATTGCAAATAATCTAAGATTGGTTGAGAATGTTGGAATAGAATAGCACAAATATATGTATAGAGTATCTGCACAATGGAGAACAACTGGTTCCCAAGCTGGGCCCTTTCTTAGTTTTCCAAAACATGTTATGGATATGACTTCTGCAGAGTATTTTGGCTTTTTGTTCTTGAAAAAGTTGCTTTCAAAGCCAGAGAACAGTTTACGCACAATATAAGCTCTGGCATTTTTACAACTCGAGAAAACAAGTGAGATGGAAGAAATTATGGAGCGAAAGAAAGACAGGGCTCATTTGTGGTGGCCTGGTGGTGGCTTGTGGTTTGCCCCCTCTCTTCCTCCCTCTGTCCTTTTTACAATTCTTTCCCTCCTTTGCCCACACCAGCAGCCCAGGGCAGCACTTCTGCAGCAGATCGTGGCTGTGTAGGGCAAAGGCCAATGTGACTTATGCATCATAAAAGGAAAGGAGAAGGAGAAGAAGAGAGAACAGCCACTAGAGTAGAAGGGGCAATGTGGAGATAAGGGAAATTAAGGCACATGTAGTGTAGAACAGTTGTGGATGAGGAGAGGACTTTAGGGCAACACACACCCCAAAAAGATATTCAGACAAAAGCACTGTCCCAAAATATCATATCAGCCTTTCAATAATTACAGTATCTGGGAGTTAGTTAGTCTTCAGACAAAACACATGAAAATGAGCGCTGTGTGGAAACAGGGGAAACGTCTTTGAAGTGTGTGTCATATATTCCCTGGTGAGATTTTCAGTCCCATGCTCGATCTCTTGTCATCTGGTTGCACTCGACCTAGCCAGGAACTATTTACGACACTCCCTCTGCTCGCCAGAGAAGTGATTGATGGGCGAGATGGGAAATCCTCATTAACTAATTAAAAATGTAATTAAACCTGGTAATGAGTGACTTAGATGTGGGACACCTTTGCCAGATTCTGGCACGTGTGGACATGTGAGGGGTTTGCCCTTTCTTGAAAATGTGAAATTGTCCTTCCATCCTCCCAGCTAGTCTCTAGGGGTTATTCTCAATAGGTTGCTATCTTTGCTTTGCTAGTGCCTAGTGTCTGCAGGTTTTAGTTTTTTCCTTTTTCCTTTCAATTAATACCTAGGCAACCAAGTGAGGGGAGTTTCTTACTAATTAATGACCTTAATTCATCAATCAAGTACAAGGGTGTAGCAAAAACCCACAGACACTTGGCCCTCCGCGGAATGAGTTTCACACGTGACATGAAAGGAATCTGAACCAAGTCAAGACGTGAATTCCCCCGTTGCTATCCAATGACTCTCTCAATCTCTCTCGTCTTCTTTTTCAAAGGGATATCAAGAACATTGGCGTAAGACTGCCTGGCCACCTGAAGAGAATTGCATATAGCATCCTGGGCTTGAAAGACCAGACCAGCACCCTGAGTGTATTTGCAGTGTGACTCAATACTAGTGGTACAGGAATTTGAATCGGCACTAAAGCGGGCAACACTCTGACTGAATATTGAACTCTGTGTTGGACTGGACTGGAGCGGAGCTGCGGGAACGGCTTTGGACAGGCAGAACCAAACTGAACACGTCGTAGGAACATGGTCCAGCCAAAAGAGACTGACATATTGTACATTCTTGGAGATTTGTAACAGACTTGTTAAGTGATTGCTAATATTTTTGAATTTATACAGCAATAGATGTATTAATTAGACTGTGTATATTATACTGTATATATTTTTTATTATCCATCTGTATTTGTACAGATACAGTTCATTGCTCAATCTTTGTTTTATATATTTTTGGGATGCATGCTTCCATCTCTAGCACCAAATATTGAGAAGAGAAAATGAAAAAAGTGACACAACCACTTATACGTAGTTCAACTAATATGATTCTTTGTGTGACGTGGACTGCTGTGCCCTTTTCGGAATGAGTCTGGTGTTGCCGATGCCATTGCAATTCACTGAGTGAAATGCATTCTGGTCGGCGTAATCTCTTGCTAAACTAATGAAAATGGACTCGAAGCAGAGAGTGGACCTGAAAGGGGCTGGCCATAGGTTAACATGGGGCACTGGAATATGCCAGTCTTGAGGTTATTGTCTTAAAGTCCAGGTTGGGCTGTTGTTGGCTACTGTTATGCCTTATGTGGGCTTAATTCAGATGTTAAGCTATCATATGAATTTGAGTTTATATAAAAACAGTGTGAAAAGATATGAGGTACTCATCATGTTCAGTTTAACATGCTGTAAAGGCTTGTATTAATTGATTGCAACAAAGAACATCACTTACAGCGCCTTCGGAAAGTATTCAGACCCCTTGACCTTTTCCACATTTTGTTACTTTACAGCCTTATTTTAAAATTGATCAAATATAATTTTTCCTCAACAATCTACACACACTACCCCATAATGACAAAACGAAAACCCTTTGGAAACAGGATGCACCGGAGTTCAATTTCGAGTCTCATAAGACCCTGCCTTTCTAAGGTCTTTGAAAGCCAAGTTAACAGATTACCGACCATTTCGAATCTCACCGTACTTTCTCCGCTATGCAATCTGGTTTCAGAGCTGGTCATGGGTGCACCTCAGTCACGCTCAAGGTCCTAAATTATATCATAACCGCCATCGATAAGAGACATTACTGTGCAGCCGTATTCATCGACCTGGCCAAGGTTTCTCAAATGACTGCCTCGCTTGGTTCACCAACTACTTCTCCAATAGAGTTCAGTATGTCAAATCGGAGGGCCTGTTGTCCGGACCTCTGGCAATCTCTATGGGAGTGCCACAGGGTTCAATTCTCGGGCCGACTCTCTTCTCTGTATACATCAATGATGTCGCTCTCGCTGCTGGTGATTCTTTGATCCACCTCTACGCAGACGGCACGATTCTGTATACCTCTGGCCCTTTTTTGGACAC
Source organism: Oncorhynchus clarkii lewisi (assembly GCF_045791955.1). NCBI lineage: Eukaryota > Metazoa > Chordata > Actinopteri > Salmoniformes > Salmonidae > Oncorhynchus > Oncorhynchus clarkii. Next base: position 54,554,062 of record NC_092155.1, read on the forward strand.
TGCGTTAACTAACCTCCAGATGAGCTTCAATGCCATTCAAATCTCCTTCGGCGGCCTCCAACTGCTCTTAAATGCTAGTAAAACTAAATACATGCTCTTCAACCGTTCGCTGCCCGCACCTGCCCGCCCAGCATCACTACTCTGGACGGTTCTGAATTAGAATATGTGGACAACTACAAATACCTAGGTGTCTGGTTAGTTTGTAAACTCTCCTTCCAGACTCACATTAAATATTTCCAATCCAAAATTAAATCTAGAATCGGCTTCCTATTTTGCAACAAAGCATCCTTCACTCATGCTGCCAAACATACCCTCGTAAAACTGACCATTCTACCAATCCTCGACTTCGACGATGTCATTTACAAAATAGTCTCCAATACTCTACTCAACATATTAGATACAGTCTATCACAGTGCCATCCGTTTTGTCACCAAAGCCCCATATACTACCCACCACTGTGACCTGTATGCTCTCGTTGGCTGGCCCTCGCTTTATACTCGTTGCCAAACCCACTGGCTCCAGGTCATCAACAAGTCTCTGCTAGGTAAAGCCCCGCATTATCTCCGCTCACTGGTCACCATAGCAGCACCCACTCTTAGCACGCGCTCCAGCAGGTATATCTCACTGGTCACCCAGTGAGTACAGAGATTTTTGATGAAAACCTGCTCCAGAGCACTCAGGACCTCAGACTGGGGTGAAGGTTCACCTTCCAGCAGGACAACAACCCTAAGCACACTGCCAAGTCAACGCAGGAGTGGCTTCGGGGCAAGTCTCTGAATGTCTTTGAGTGGCCCAGCCAGAGCTAGAACTTGAAACCGATCAAAACATCTCTGGAGAGACCTGAAAATAGCTGTGCAGCATCGCTCCCCATCCAACCTGACAGATCTTGAGAGGATCTGCAGAGAGGAATGAGAGAAACTCTCCAAATACAGGTGTGCCAAGCTTGTAGAGTCAAACCTAAGAAGACTCGAAGCTGTATTCGCTGCCAAAGGTGCTTCAACAAAATAAATGTGGTATTTAATTTTTTTTTTTTATACATTTGAAATAAATTATATTTGCTTTGTCATTATGGGGTACTGTGCTTAGATTAATGATGAAAAAAACGATTTAATCAATAATAGAAAAGGTTTGTTATGTAACAAAAAGGGGAAAAAGTCAAGGGGTTTGAATACTGTCCGAATGCACTGTATATTGTAGCACTTAAATGAGTAACAATTGGGTTAAGTTGTCTCATCTAAAAGATCTAACTTGCCATTTTTATTGTCTTTATGCCATAGGAAGATCACATTTGAAATAAAATGATGCAGAAAGAATTATATTAATAATGATGAATTTAATTTGGAAAGGTATTGTCGAGCTTCAAGTCAGGAATACATTGAGTGTGTGCCTTTTTTTCAAAGTTAGTTGAAAATACAAATGCCTAAAAAAGTAACATTTTGGAGGGTTAGAAATGCTTTTTGAGATTTCAGACAGTGCAATGTGTAGTTTGATATGCAATTTCAAAGTGACAGTAAAGTAGTATTTAAAATAAAATAAAAATTCATCAGAACTTGAAAACTATTCTTATTCCGATTGCATTATCCAGATTTCTTATATGGTGTTCAGTAACACATTTTTGAGGGATGAAACTATTTGCTTTGACAATGCAGATATACTAGTAAGCTTGGTGTATTATTTTTCCTCTGATTGCATTCCATTGATAGTGGCTGTTTCTGGTAATGCCAAGAAAGTATACATTTCCTTCTGTCTTTATTGACCAGCTCATGCATATCCACATTTTGTCCCCCAGATCTGCTTGCGCTCTTGTCAACTCACATCAAACAATGACATCAATGGAGTTGGCAAGAGCACAAACAGGTCTGGGACTAGTCTATATCCAAAATACAGTGTTCATAATGTACCCCAATGCTCTTAAAAGAAGACTGAAAATCAGTTTACTCTCTCTTCACGACTTGAATTTTTTTATGTTACATTTTGGACTGTCTAATTTCATGAAAATATGATGGTCCTTGTTTCATGTTTTGTGAACGTTATTATATTACTAAATTTCCATTTGTAAAAGGGATTTTTTTCCTGGTTTATTGACTTACATTTTTGTCTTTTGTATAATTTGCCTTTTTAAAGCCCCAATACAGCTGTTTTATCTCAATATCAAATCATTAACTGTGGTTTTCAATTAAATGTTTTGGGGGTTTTTTTTAAAGAAGAAAAAAATGTATTCTTAACAAAGAGCAATATCTCAACCAAGAAGTTTGATAAGAATGTCTGGGAGTGGTGAGGGGAAAACTAGCTGTTAATGGCAGAGAGATTTGGAATTCTTATTGGTCTATTAACTAGTTAACTGCCTTGTGATGTCACCAGGCAGGCCATAACTCCATCCCACCAAAAGAGGCAAACATTTCAGGCTGTCTTTTCAAACAGCTCTTACACTAAATGGGCATTATCATTTTCAATGTCATAGTATTATTCCAACCACATAGTGTGGAAATTTACACTGAGGATACCAAACATTAGGAACACCCTCCTAATATTGAGTTGAACCCCCCTTTTCACTTCAGAACAGCCTCAATTTGTCGGAGCATGGACTCTACAAGGTGTTGAAAGCGTTCCACAGGTTTGATGGCCCATGTTGACTCCAATGCTTCCCACAGTTGTGTCAAGTTGGCTGGATGTCCTTTGGGTGGTGGACCATTCTTGATACACAGGAAACTATTGAGTGTGAAAAACCCAGCGTTGTTGCCATTTTGACAAACCGGTGCACCTGGCACCTACTACCATACCCCGTTCAAAGCCACTTAAATATTTTGTCTTGCCCATGCACCTTCTGAATGGCACACTGACACAATCCATGTCTCAAGGCTTAAAAATTCTTCTTTACCTGTCTCGTCCCCTTTATCTAGATTTAACAAGTGACATCAATGAGGGATCATTGTTCACCTGGTCAGTCTATGACATGGAAGGAGCAGGTGCTCTTAATGTTTCCTTCGTGTATATATATATATATATATATTTTTTTTTTAAAGCAGTTTCTTGATTAAAAAGTAAACTCCATTTTACTTTATTTAAGTCTATTTTTGTACTTTTATTTATTGTAATTTTTACACTGAGCTGGGATTTATTTGTAATTGAAGGTTGTTTTTCAGTCTTAATAAACTATTGCCTTTCATTCATATTTGGTACTTATTAGGATACCCATTAGCTGCTGCAAAAGCATCGACTACTCTTCCTTTGGTCCACATGAAGCATGACATAATACATAGTACAGAACATTACTAGTCGAGGACTGAAATACATTCATTTAAAATGTCACACAGCCTACGTATCAATACATACAGTGCATTCGGAAAGTATTCAGACTCCTTCACATTTTCCACATTTTGTTACATTACAGCCTTATTCTAAAATATTTTTTTTCCCTCATAAATCTACACACAATATCCCATAATGACAAAGCAAAAACAGGTTTTTAGAAATCTTTGCAAATGCATAAAAAATAAACTGATATCACATTTACTTAAGTATTTAGACCCTTTACTTAGTCTTTTGTTGAAGCACCTTTGGCAGCCTCGAGTCTTCTTGGGTATGACGCTACAAGCTTGGTACTCATGTATTTGGGGAGTTTCTCATTATTTTCTGCAGATCCTTTCAAGCTCTGTCAGGTTGAATGGGAAGCATCGCTGCACAGCTATTTTCAGGTCTCTCCAGAGATGTTCGATCGGGTTCAAGTCTAGGCTCTGGCTGGGCCACTCAAGGACATTGAGACCTAAGCCATTCCCTCGTTGTCTTGGCTGTTTGCTTAAGGTCGTCCTGTTGGAAGGTAAACTTTCGCCCCAGTTAGAGGTCCTGAGCGCTCTAGAGCAGGTTTTCATAAAGGATCTCTCCATCTGTACTTTGCTTTGCTCATCTTTCCCTCGATCCTGACTAGTGTCTCAGTCCCTGCCGCTGGAAAACATCATCCCAGCATGATGCTGCCACCATGCTTTACCGAAGGGATGGTATTGGCCAGGTAATGAGCGGTGCCTGGTTTCCTCCAGACATGACACTTGGGTTTCAGGCCAAAGTGTTCAATATTGGTTTCATCAGACCAGAGAATTTTATTTCTCATAGTTCTGAGAGTCCTTTAGGTGCTTTTTGGAAAACTCCAAGCGGGCTGTCATGTGATTTTATTTTACTGAGGAGTGGCTTCCGTCTGGCCAATCTACCATAAAAGGCCTGATTGGTGGAGTGCTGCAGAGATGGTTGTCCTTTTGTTAGGTTATTCCATGTATATGACATTCTCCCAATCTTCTTCTGGGTCATCCAAATGCTCTCTAGCAAACTTCAGACGGGCCTGGACATGTACTGTCTTAAGCAGGGGGACACGTCTGGCACTGCAGGATTTGAGTCCCTGGCGGTGTAGTGTGTTACTGATGGTAGGCTTTGTTACTTTGGTCCCAGCTCTCTGCAGGTCATTCACTAGGTCCACCCGTGTGGTTCTGGGATTTTTGTGATCATTTTGACCCCACGGGATGAGATCTTGCACAGAGCCCCAGATCGTGGGAGATTATCAGTGGTCTTGTATGCCTTCCATTTCCTAATAATTGCTCCCACAGTTGATTTCTTCAAACCAAGCTACTTACCTATTGCAGATTCACTCTTCCCAGCCTGGTGCAGGTCTACAATTTTGTTTCTGGTGTCCTTTGACAGCTCTTTGGTCTTGGCCATAGTGGAGTTTGGAGTGTGACTGTTTGAGGTTGTGGATAGGTGTCTTTTATACTGATAACAAGTTCAAACAGGTGCCATTAATACAGGTAACGAGTGGAGGACAGAGGAGCTTCTTAAAGAAGAAGTTACAGGTCTGTGAGAGCCAGAAATCTTGCTTGTTTGTAGGTGACCAAATACTTATTTTCCACCATAATTTGCAAATAAATTCATTAAAAATCCTACAATATGATTTTCTGGATTTTTTATAGTTGAAGTGTACCTATGATGAAAATTACAGGCCTCTCTCATCTTTTTAAGTGGGAGAACTTGCACAATTGGTGGCTGACTAAATACTTTTTTGCCCCACTGTGTATATATAAAAACAATTATATAAAAAGTTAGACTTTATGATTTTGTTTGTTTCAAAAGAGATGATATCTTGATCTGCAATTAATTGACTTTTCCTTTGGGAAGTCACCAACGTGTAGTATCAGAACTTCTCCCATGAATTTTAAGCTTATGTTAAACTTCATATAATAAGACCAGCCATCATCCATTTACTCAACTGGTAACACTGGCTTTTCGAGATTTAAAATCTGTAATGAGTCATGGTCAACATGCAGATGACAATGAAAACCGCTGTACAATGTATTCTAGCAAGCCCAGACCTGCCCTTTCCTTTAAATTGCACTTGGTGTTGACCAAGCCTCTCCTAATCTCATTCAGGCTGACCTTGTATTGAAAGTGACTTGGGTCTGACACCATCTATTTTAAATGTATCAGCTGGGATTGATTGATGCATGTAACAAAGCATGTAATGCATTCTGTAGATAAGACGAACATACAAGAAAGGGAATGTAAATATTTAGATAGACTTTAGTCTAGCTGGGAAAATGGGCAAACAAAGAACTAACAAGGAAATAGTACAGGTAGACAGAGAGTGGGCACAGTGATAGTAATGTAAGCATGCCTGTCCTTGACTTAGTCTCGGCCTGCAGTGTGTAATCTACAACACTTTGAGGTGAATGTGACACGGCTTTGTGTGAACAGAAAAGAAAGAAAATCTTCCACCCTTGCAGTGTGTCTCATATGAAGTGGAACCTTTTGTCTATGTTCCCAGAGGGAAAAACAAGAGCAGAACCATAACAAGCTATTTCTTTGCTAAATGTTTGTATTCATGTTTGTGTGGTAATCCATGTCAGAACATATGTAAGCCAACAGTTGTTGTATGTCTTGTCAGTTTATTTGTATGTACAGTAATTTCATTTTGCGCACCTTTTGGTGTGTGTTCGAGCTGGTGTGTGCTTATGTAACAGACGTCACACTGCTTGCTTAGTGAGTACCACTTCCAGCGCCACCGAAAAGTTAACTATTCAGCAGCGCAAGTGGTAAACCTTCAGGCTGAGAAGTGAGTTTCACACATTCCCACAGGGATGCAACTTTCACTGGGGACTGAAATTGCATTTCCCTCCCCCCCCCAGTTTTATCATTGGAATGAAATACAAAACATGGCAACAGTGTGCTTTAGGACCATGCAGCGCCTCTGAGTGGCCGCGTAGACTGTTTGGAGTGTTTATCCGACTGGATAAAAATATATATGTCCCCCCACTTCTAAAACCAAAGTTGCGCCCATGTGCTTAATTTACCCCCCAAACTTACTCCACAGCAACCTTAGCGTTGAGCACATATGCAGATCCAAGGTCCCTAGCACTATTTGTAACACTGCTTGCTTACTGAGTACCACTTCCTCCTAATTCGTCTCACACCAAGACTCAAACTCAGGACCTCTGCTTTACTAGCACACATGACCACCGTCACAAAGCATCTTACCAGTCGGTGCCACTGAATAGTTAGCAATTTGGCAGCGCAAGTGGAGACACTTCAGGCTGAGGAGTAAGTTTCACACATTCCCATGTGCTACACATGCATGCAGTTGTGCACTCACACGTCATACGTGGCTTAGCTGCAGTCCACAATAGCACATGCAGTGATTGTGTTGAAGGCTGTGAGTCAATGCCTGTGTCTGGGACACATGGTAAAAATAAAGTCTGCCCTGTGGATTCTTCTGTTTGTGGGCCGGCTGTGGCTTTTTACTCCTCCTTTTTGTGGCTTTGAAGATGTCTCTGTTCTTCTATAAAAGAGAGGGGGAAAAGAAACGATCATGCCACTGTTCACATATGACTTCTTTCGTCCATTCCTTTTTTGTTCTAGGTAGGCTTGCAAAGGGAGGGTATATTAACTTTTGAAGTTTACCAGTAAAATACCAGAATTTGTATAATTTTCAAGTCTTTTGGGGAATTTTATCACATGACATGTAGTGGCCTTTTTGGTACTGTGTCTGTCATTATCTATGGCTCTCTGTGTGGCCTTATCATATGTACAATGTATTAAATAAAATTGAACAAAGTAATAAAACATCCTGAATTTAAACCACCAACTTAGTTAATACCATTGGTGTTTAATATGAGGGTTTCAGCATGAAATATCCTTTATATTTTTTACACACTTGTATTTATTTTACTATATCAATATGTCTTTGATGTCAATGTTTTTGTGCCAAACTGGTGGCAGTTGTGAAATAAGTCAATAGTTGGAAATAGTTCATTAAAAATAATGCCATTGTTGATTATATGCTTTTTTTTCATTAATTAGGCTATTTTCTCTTGAATCATAGTCTATCCACTAGAAACTCATGGACAATATTGACACATACAAACAATTAATACTATATATGAATACATTTTTATTTCATGTTTTCAAGTAAAAATGACAAAAGTTAACAGATTGCCATAGATTAACTGATTACCAAAATGACAGAATTCTCTGTAGTTTTGCAAACCTAGTTCTGGGTAGCTCTCATTTTTATGTGTGGATTTAAAACCGGCAACACTGTGGAATTTACATTCATGCTAATTTTAGAGATGGGTTCCTGACCAAAAAACACATCCTCCAATTTGGTCTATATTGGTCTTCCTTCGTCTTTCAGTTCTCTTTTTTCCCCCTTACTCTCAGGCTTTTAAAAATGATTCTCTTCCTAAGTCGTTCCCCCATTTGCCTGCTTTCATTGCGTTGTCATCTATAAAGTCCTCTCAGATATAAAATATTGCAGTGTAATGATGTTGACAAGGTTTTATTTGGTATAATCACGAAATACTCTCACACATATTGCAGTGAAAGCATTTCAAAAGCTATTGGCTGGTTGAACCTGGGAAGGATATTGCACAAAGTCTCGGTATTAGACCCATGAGATTATCAGCTTCCGCAATAATCTAAACTACAGAATTACTTTTACCTATTTTATTGAATACTGTTTGATTACCGTTTATATAATGCCTCCAGAAAGAATTCATACCGATTGACTTATTCCAATTCCACATTGTGTTATTACAGCCTGAATTAAAAATGGATTAAAACAAAATAAATCTCACCTATCTACACACAATACCCTGTAAAGACAAAGGGAAAATATTTAAGACATTTTTGCAAATGTACAGTTGAAGTCGGAAGTTTACACACACCTTAGCAAAATACATTTAAACCCAGTTTCACAATTCCTGACATTTAATCCTAGTAAAAATTCACGGTCTTCGGTCAGTTAGGATCACCACTTTATTTGAACAATGTGAAATGTCAGAATAATAGTAGAGAGTGATTTATTTCAGCTTTTATTTCTTTCATCACATTCCCAGTGGGTCAGAAGTTTACATACACTCAATTAGTATTTGTTAGTATTGCCTTTAAATTGTAACTTGGGTCAAACGTTTCGGGTAGCCTTCTACAAACTTCCCAGAATAAGTTGTGTGAATTTTGTCCCATTCCTCAAGGCAGAGCTGGTGTAACTGAGTCAGGTTTGTAGGCCTCCTTGCTTGCACACACTTTTTCAGTTCTGCCCACAAATGTTCTATAGGATTGAGGTCAGGGCTTTGTGATGGCCACTCCAATACCTTGACTTTGTTGTCCTTAAGCCATTTTGCCACAACTGTTGAAGTATGCTTGGGGTCATTGTCCATTTGGAAGACCCATTTGCAACCAAGCTTTAACTTCCTGACTGATGTCTTGAGACGTTGCTTCAATATATCCACATCATTTTCATCCCTCCTGATGCCATCTATTTTGTGAAGTGCACCAGTCCCTCCTGCAGCAAAGCACCCCCACAACATGATGCTGCCACCCCCGTGCTTCATGGTTGGGATGGTGTTCTTCGGCTTGAAAGCCTCCCCCTTTTTCCTCCAAACATAACGATGGTCATTACGGCCAAACAGTTGTATTTTTGTTTCATCAGACCAGAGGACAATTCTCCAAAAAGTACGATCTTTGCCCCCATGTGCAGTTGCAAACTGTAGTCTGGTTTTTTTATGGCGGTTTTGGGGCAGTTTCTTCTTCCTTGCTGAGCGGCCTTTCAGGTTATGTTGATATTGGACTCGTTTTACTGTGGATATAGATACTTTTGTACCTGTTTCCTCCAGCATCTTCACAAGGTCCTTTGCTGTTGTTCTGGGATTGATTTGCACTTTTTGCACCAAAGTACGTTCATCTCGAGGAGACAGACCACGTGTCCTTCCGGAGAGGTATGACGGCTGCGTGGTGCCATGGCGTTTATACTTGCTTACTATTGTTTGTACAGATGAACGTGGTACCTTCAGACGTTTGGAAATTGCTCCCAAGGATGAACCAGACTTGTGGAGGTCTACAATTTGTTTTTGCTGATTTCTTTTGATTTTCCCATGATGTCAAGGCACTGAGTTTGAAGGTAGGCCTTGGAATACATCCACAGGTACACCTCCAATTGACTCAAATGATGTCAATTAGCCTATCAGAAGCTTCTAAAGCCATGACATAATTTTCTGATATTTTCCAAGCTGTTTAAAGGCACAGTCAACTTACTTTATGTAAACTTCTGACCCACTGGAATTGTGATTAAGTGAAATAATCTGTCTGGAAACAAATGTTGGAAAAATTACTTGTGTCATGCACAAAGTAGATGTCCTAACCGACTTGCCAAAACTATAGTTGGTTAATAAGAAATTTGTGGAGTGGTTGAAAAACGAGTTTAATGACTCCAACTTAAGTGTATGTAAACTTCCGACTTCAACTGTATATACATTAAGTATTCACACCCCTTTGCTATGACACTCCAAATTCACTGCAACTTGATTGGAGTCCACCTGTGGTCAATTCAAGTGTTTGGACTTGATTTGGAATGAAACACACCTGTCTATATAAGGTCCCACACTTGACAGTGCATGTTACAGCAGAAATTAAGGAACTGTCCGTAGATCTCCGAAATAGAATTGTGATGGTAGCATCATGCTACCGGGATGCTGTTAAGGATAGATGGAACAATGAATGGAGTCAAATACAGGCAAATACTTGATGAGAACCTGCTTCAGAGTGCAACCGACCTTAGACTGGGGGGCAAATATTTACGTTCCAACAGAACAATGCCCAAATCCAGATGTGCAAAGCTGATAAAGACATACCAAAGATGACTCAAAGCTGTAATTCCCGCCAAAAGTGCTTCTACAAAGTATTGACTCAGGAGAGAATTACTTAAGTAATTTAAATATTTCTGTACTATTTTCAATAAAATATAAAAAATGTCAAACAATGGGTGAGAATGTGTATTTATGTAATACATTTTAAATTTGGGCTGTAACACAAAGTGTAGTAAGTCAAGGGGTATGAATATTTTGTCTGTGTGGATTCTCATGGGTGCTTCTTAACAGTAAGAATTTGCTCTGCAAAAGCTTTGAGTTTAACTACACACAGTCTGGGTGGTATAGTTGTACATGTGGGCCCCAGGTTTGGTATAAATAATTCTAAATTTGGATGATGCGTTAAGCCACAATAATATTCACTCCAGTGCTGCTCCCTCCTCTGGATATACGAACCCTCAGGGTTAAACACATTTCACAGAAAACAAAACCGAGAAGCTCATCATTCAATTGCTCTTGGCCCACACAGCACGACATGTCTTTCCCAACTTTATTGTCCTTTTAGCCAATCTGCTATTCATCCACTGCTATGTTTCCTTGTGTCTACATGTTTTGTGGGCCAGTAATGGTGGTAACGTTGGTGCACAACGTGAACCCCAGCAGATAATTAGACCTTAAACCAATTAGGAGGCAGATGGAGGAGGCTTTGTATTGCCCTGAGGCCTGGCCCTGTTATCCAGCTCAGGACTAGGCCTTGGCCGAGGTGGTCTCCCCCAGCTCTGGCATCGTTTTAAGAACCAAGTGACATTACTTCATCCCAGTTGTGGATTAATACAATTTCCTGTCAGTGTAGCCTTGGAAAGACCTTGCCAACTTAGCTGCAGGCAAGGCACCATAGTCCAAAAGCCACGTTTTTAAGAACAAGGTGGCCATTTTAGGTTTGTCATCGTGACGTGTGGAGATTAAAGTGCTACCTGTGGTTTTGGAGAGAAAGGGGAGAGAACGGGATTGGGAGTGGCAGGGGAAAAAGAGTAGTGAATTCTGCAGACATTGGTTTTCAACATTTTCTGTCCATCCTACAATCCTTGAGTCAATGTTTTGGTTTCATTGTGCTGGGAACAGTAGGAGGCCTAGAACTGCAAGACACAAGGCATTGTGCATGTTTAGGCAGCATGGTTCTAAGCCATCATCGAGTCAGATGGGATAAAACTCTCCCGTAGCAATCCATGTTGGGAAATCTACAGACACCTCCCTGTGAAGTATCATATGGTTACTGTGGTGGACACGTATTTGTACACTTCGTTCTTTCAGACAAATGTTTCCCAGTAGTCATATTGTTGTGCTTGGCCTATGTAGGTGAACTCTGAAAAGAGTGCAGTTGTGATTTTAGCAAATGTTAGAAACTCAGGTCTTAATGGACAGTTTTGAATGATGGATTTTCATCATTTAGAAACCACTTATGGCACTTTTTATTACAACTAAATAGTTCATCTTTAACTCAAACATTGACTCAATTGAAATAAATTGCTTATTTACAAGAAATCCCATTTTCTCCAGAGCTTTCACTTCCAAATCTGAAAGCGGGTCAAATCCATCAATGCAATTGTTGGTCGTTATTGCTCTGCAAATTAGTCCGCAGTCTGATCAAGCAAATTCCAATGTCATTCTCCACTGATTGCTCTTGTAATCAGGTTCATAGGTTTAATTGGTCATTCGTGATCTATTTTTCTCCAAGGAAAGTAACAATGCCCTTACACAAACAATTACAAACCTTGCCAATACCTGTGAAACATTCAGAATCTATGCTCTACTGAAGTTATTATCGCCAACAAAGTCTCTAAAAACAGTACACTGTCTCATAATGGTCTCATAACATGAGTCCCTTGTTTACAGTATAATCAGAAGGCATAGAACCACCTCTTTGTGGTAGTTTTTATAGTATTGTGAAGTGTTGGAACAAGCTCCACATCAGACACCAAATGAAACAAAAAGCCTGCTATAAACATCAGTATTCTACAAAGACATTCTATTGAATCTTTCACATGGTGCTACTCTGCAGATGTCTGTTTCTGACTTTCCTGAGTTAAAACGACAGTCTCCTAGATTACTGATTTAATTTGTGTTCTTGCCGTCAAACATGTCAACATGCTGGAGACAGAGGAGAGGAAAGTGGAGAGTCAATACAAGCCTCAGTAATAACACTGACAATAGAAAGTTGTTGATTTAGACCCTGGATTTGAGAATAGCTGTTTATCTACACTCCCTAGAAAGAGGTTTACAGAAGGAGGGGGGTCAAGACAGGTTATGGGAGAGAGGGGAGGGGACATGAGGCGAGTTTAGGGCCAAGCTAGTTCACTCCAGGGAAGGCAATGATTGACACTTCTGGGAATACTCCAGAAGACACATTTTCCCAGCGTATGTTTCATGCAGAAACCTTGACATAAAGTTTGGGGGCGTGTGTACATGTGATTGTGTGTGGTTATTTCATTTTAATTATGGTAATGCTGCACTTGTATCTGAACACCAGTAGAGGTCAGCCTCCTCCTACATACTCTTCTTTCTCTTACATTCAGATCATACATGCTCCCATACTCTGATTTCAACTTAGCCATATCAATTAAATTCAAAGTGCTTTATTGGCATGGGAAACATAGATAATAAACAATCAGAAATTAACTGTAAACATTACACTCACAAGTTTCAAAACAAACATTTCAAATGTTATTATTGGCTGTGTATTGTCTTGTGACAATGTGCAAATAAACTCAGAAAAAAATAAATGTCTTCTCACTGTCAATTGCGTTTATTTTCAGCAAACTTAACATGTAAATATTTGTATGAACATAAGATTCATCAACTGTGACATAAACTGAACAAGTTCCACAGACATGTGACTAACAGAAAGAAATAGAATAATGTGTCCCTGAAGAAAGGGTGGTCCAAATCAAAAGTAACAGTCAGTATCTGGTGTGGCCACCAGGTGCATTAAGTACTGCAGTGCATCTCCTCCTCATGGACTGCACCAGATTTGCCAGTTCTTGCTGTGAGATGTTACTCCACTCTTCCACCAAGGCACCTGCAAGTTCACTGACATTTCGGGGGGAATAGCCCTAGCCCTCACCCTCCGATCCAACAGGTCCCAGATGTGCTCAATGGGATTGAGATCCGGGCTCTTCGCTGGCCATGGCAGAACACTGGCATTCATGTCTTGCAGGAAATCACGCACAGACTGAGCAGTATGGCCGGTGGCAATGTCATGCTGGAAGGTCATGTCAGGATGAGCCTGCAGGAAGGATGATGAGCCTGCATGAGGGAGGAGGATGTCTTCCCTGTAATGCACTGCGTTGAGATTGCCTGCAACGACAACAAGCTCAGTCTGATGATGCTGTGACACATCGCCCCAGACCATGATGGACCCTCCACCTCCAAATCGATCCCACTCCCGAGTACAGGCCTCGGTGTAACGCTCATTCCTTCGACGATAAATGCAAATCCGACCATCACCCCTGGTGAGACAAAACCATGACTCGTCAGTGAAGAGCACTTTTTGCCAGTCTTGTCTGATCCAGTAACGGTAGGCGAAGTTGTTGCCGGTGATGTCTTGTGAGGACCTGCCTTACAACAGGCCTACAAGCCCTCAGTCTAGCCTCTCTCAGCCTATTGCGGAGAGTCTGACCACTGATGGATTGTGCGTTCCTGGTGTAACTCGGGCAGTTGTTGTTGCCATCCTGTACCTGTCCCGCAGGTGTGATGTTCTGATATACAGATCCTGTGCAGGTGTTGTTACATGTGGTCTGTCACTGTGAGGACAATCAGCTGTCCGTCCTGTCTTCCTGTAGCGCTGTCTTAGGTGTCTCACAGTACGGACATTGCAATTTATTGCCCTGGCCACATCTGCAGTCCTCATGCCTCCTTGCAGCAAGGCACATTCACAGAGATGAGCAGGGACCCTGGGCGTCTTTCTTTTGGTGTTTTTCAGAGTCAGTAGAAAGGCCTCTTTAGTGTCCTAAGTTTTCATAAGTGTGACCTTAATTGCCTACTGTCTGTAAGCTGTTAGTGTCTTAACGACCGTTCCACAGGTGCATGTTCATTAATTGTTTATGTTTAATTGAACAAGCATGGGACACAGTGTTTAAACCCTTTACAATGAAGATCTGTGAAGTTATTTTGATTTTTACAAATTATCTTTGAAAGACAGGGTCCGGAAAAAGGGACATTTCCTTTTTTGCTGAGTTTAGTTGAAGTACAAAAGGGAAAATGAATAGACTGATAAATATAGCTTGTATTTACAATGGTGTTTGTGCTTCACTGGTTGCCATTTTCTTGTGGCAACAGGTCACAAATCTTGCTGCTGTGATGGCATAAATATGGGAGTTTATCTTAATTTGATTTGGTTTCAAATTCTTTGTGGGTCTGTATAATCTGACTGAAATATGTCTCTGTTAGGAAGTGCAGCTCAGTTTTCACCTCATTTTGTGGTCAGTGGGCAGTCTTCTCTCAGGAGCCAGGTCTGCCTACGGTGGACTCTCAATTACAAGGCTAAGCATTCCTTACTTTTAGGTCAGTCACAGTGGTCAGGTATTATGCCACTGTCTGCTCTCTGTTTAGGGCCAAATACCATTCCAGTTTGCTTTGTTTTTTGGTTAGTTCTTTCCAATGTGTCAAGTAATTTCATTTTTGTTTTCTCATGATTTGGTAGGGTCTAATTGTGTTGCTGTCCTGGGACTCTGTGGGGTCTGTTTGTGTTTGTGAAAAGAGCTCCAGGACCAACTTGCTGAAGGGACTCTTCTCTAGGTTCATTTCTCTGTAGGTGATGGCTTTGTTATGGAAGGTTTGACATTTGACTTAGAATTCTAGCAGGGTGAGGCCAGGTGCTGAAAACTGTTCTAGTGCCCTCGCCAATTCGTTGATATACTGTATATGTTGAAGAGGGTGGGGCTTAAGCGGCAGCCATGTCTCACCCCATAGCCCTGAGGAAGGAAATCAGTGTACATGAATATTATGCTGTATGTTTTTTCCCCCCAACACCTCTTTCCATCAATTTATATAGCAGATCCCAAATTGAGTCAAAAGATTTTTTGAAATCAACAAAGCATGAGAAGACTTTGCTTTTGTTTTGTTTGTCAATTAGGGTGTGCAGAGTGAATATGTGGTCTGTCTTACGGCAATTTGGTAAAAAGCCAATTTGACATTTGCCCAGGATGTTGTTTTCACTGAGGAAATGTAGAAGTGTGCTGTTTATGATAATACAGAGGATTTTTACAAAGGTTGCTATTGACACAGATCCCACGATAGTTATTGGGGTCAAATGTGTCTCCACTTCTGTTGATTTGTTCCACATATTGGGGAAGATGCCAGAGCTGAGGATGATGTTAAAGTATAGCCAATTGGAATTTGTGGTCCAAATATTTTATAATTTAATGTAAGATACTATCAACACCACAGGTACAGTGCCTTGCGAAAGTATTCGGCCCCCTTGAACTTTGCGACCTTTTGCCACATTTCAGGCTTCAAACATAAAGATATAAAACTGTATTTTTTTGTGAAGAATCAACAACAAGTGGGACACAATCATGAAGTGGAACGACATTTATTGGATATTTCAATTTTTTTTAACAAATCAAAAACTGAAGAATTGGGCGTGCAAAATTATTCAGCCCCTTTACTTTCAGTGCAGCAAACTCTCTCCAGAAGTTCAGTGAGGATCTCTGAATGATCCAATGTTGACCTAAATGACTAATGATGATAAATACAATCCACCTGTGTGTAATCAAGTCTCCGTATAAATGCACCTGCACTGTGATAGTCTCAGAGGTCCGTTAAAAGCGCAGAGAGCATAATGAAGAACAAGGAACACACCAGGCAGGTCCGAGATACTGTTGTGAAGAAGTTTAAAGCCGGATTTGGATACAAAAAGATTTCCCAAGCTTTAAACATCCCAAGGAGCACTGTGCAAGTGATAATATTGAAATGGAAGGAGTATCAGACCACTGCAAATCTACCAAGACCTGGCCGTCCCTCTAAACTTTCAGCTCATACAAGGAGAAGACTGATCAGAGATGCAGCCAAGAGGCCATGATCACTCTGGATGAACTGCAGAGATCTACAGCTGAGGTGGGAGACTCTGTCCATAGGACAACAATCAGTCGTATATTGCTCAAATCTGGCCTTTATGGAAGAGTGGCAAGAAGAAAGCCATTTCTTAAAGATATCCATAAAAAGTGTCGTTTAAAGTTTGCCACAAGCCACCTGGGAGACACACCAAACATGTGGAAGAAGGTGCTCTGGTCAGATGAAACCAAAATTGAACTTTTTGGCAACAATGCAAAACGTTATGTTTGGCGTAAAAGCAACACAGCTCATCACACTGAACACACCATCCCCACTGTCAAACATGGTGGTGGCAGCATCATGGTTTGGGCCTGCTTTTCTTAAGCAGGGACAGGGAAGATGGTTAAAATTGATGGGAAGATGGATGGAGCCAAATACAGGACCATTCTGGAAGAAAACCTGATGGAGTCTGCAAAAGACCTGAGACTGGGACGGAGATTTGTCTTCCAACAAGACAATGATCCAAAACATAAAGCAAAATCTACAATGGAATGGTTCAAAAATAAACATATCCAGGTGTTAGAATGGCCAAGTCAAAGTCCAGACCTGAATCCAATCGAGAATCTGTGGAAAGAACTGAAAACTGCTGTTCACAAATGCTCTCCATCCAACCTCACTGAGCTCGAGCTGCTTTGCAAGGAGGAATGGGAAAAAATTTCAGTCTCTCGATGTGCAAAACTGATAGAGACATACCCCAAGCGACTTACAGCTGTAATCGCAGCAAAAGGTGGCGCTACAAAGTATTAACTTAAGGGGGCTGAATAATTTTGCACGGCCAATTTTTCAGTTTTTGATTTGTTAAAAAAGTTTGAAATATCCAATAAATGTTGTTCCACTTCATGATTGTGTCCCACTTGTTGTTGATTCTTCACAAAAAAATACAGTTTTATATCTTTATGTTTGAAGCCTGAAATGTGGCAGAAGGTCGCAAAGTTCAAGGGGGCCGAATACTTTCGCAAGGCACTGTAGCTGCCTTGAATTGACAGTAGTTAGCCTACTTTGTTCTTATGTTTTCCCACAGTTATCACACATGGGGTTAAAAAATTCCTGGAACTTTCAATAAACTCTCTGGTTTTCCAGAAAACCATTTTGCTACCGTAATCACACATCACCTCCATGTGTGTGCGCACCCTATCCCATCCATCAATAAAGTAATGCTTCTTCTACTGAACTCTACAGTACTGCTACCATACCAGTATTGTACATTGTAATAGTTTTGTGAGTAGTTGATTGATAAATTATTTCCTATTTTGAGAATATAAACTGTTGTGTACATCAATGTATGGTGTTTGTCATGGCTCAGAAGATCTAGACCAGTGACAGAAAGAAAAAACAGATTAAAAAGTGCAAAGAAATGCCCATCACTACATTTCTCACTTACCCCTTTCAAACATTTACACCAGAGCTGTCCATTATTTTAGCATGTCATTATGACCATTAG
This sequence comes from Oncorhynchus clarkii lewisi, assembly GCF_045791955.1. Classification (NCBI taxonomy): domain Eukaryota; kingdom Metazoa; phylum Chordata; class Actinopteri; order Salmoniformes; family Salmonidae; genus Oncorhynchus; species Oncorhynchus clarkii. Next base: position 54,571,732 of record NC_092155.1, read on the forward strand.
AAGCACATAGTATAAAAGTTTAGGGCAGCACAAAGTAGTTGTGAGAGTAGTAAAATAAGTGTATCACTGTGTTGAGAATGAGACAGCCTATAGGGAGGAGGTCAGAGACCTCGCCCCCATTCTCATCAACGTGGCTGTAGTGGAGCAGGTTGAGAGCTTCAAGTTCCTTGGTGTCCACATCACCAACAAACTAACATGGTCCAAGCACACCAAGACAGTCATGAAGAGGGCACGACAAAACCTATTTCCCCTCAGGAGACTGAAAAGATATGGCATGGGTCCTCAGAACTTCAAAAGGTTCTACAGCTGCACCATCAACAGCATCCTGACAGGTTGCATCACTGCCAGGTATGGCAACTGCTCGGCCTCCGTCCGCTAGGCACTACAGAGGGTAGTGCGTACGGCCCAGTACATCCCTGGGATCAAGCTTCCTGCAATCCAGGGAAGGCCCTAAAAATCCAGCCACCCTAGTCATAGACTGTTCTCTCTGCTACCGCACGGCAAGCGGTACCGGAGCGCCAAGTCTAGGTCCAAGAGGCTCCTAAACAGCTTCTACCCCCAAGCCATAAGACTCTTGTACAGCTAATCAAATGGCTACCCAGACTATTTGCATTGCCCCCCATGCTACTCTCTGTTATTATCTATTCATAGCCACTTTAATAACTCTACCTACATGTACATAATTACCTCAATTACCTTGACACCAGTGCCCCCTGCACATTGGCACATTTACTCTGCACCGGTACCCCCTGTATATAGCCCCGCTATTGTTATTTACTGCTGCTCTTTAATTATTTGTTATTCTTATCTCTGACTTTTTGGGGGATTTTCTTAAAACTGAATTGTTGGTTAAGGGCTTGTAAGTAAGCATTTCACTTTAAGGTCTACACCTGTTGTATTCGGCGCATGTGACAAATAAAATTTGATTTGAACCACATTGGAAGCATCCTGAGTACGATCAGGCATAGCGCGCCATCGCGTGGTCATTTTAAACACCATTCCATACGCAGGAATAAAACTGCGCGTGCGCAATATGTAAACCATCCACCCGGCCACTATCAATCGATCAGAGAGTGGAAGATGGGGGTAAATCGAGCCTGTGGGGCTAGATCGATCACCGAAAAACTCGATTGAAGGAATTCAACGGATGGTGTTAAAATAGTACAAAACAACACCATAACAAGCGTTTGGAGCGGGAAATTCAGCGATCATCAAGATGTATTTTGAATGTACGTCTTTTGAAAGATGGTGCATGCTTAAAGCACACAATGAGGCTCTAAGGACGGGCAGAACGAAAGGCCCCAAAACATGTATGTTTAGGCAGGCTAAATTAATCCCGGATAGCGAATGTAGAAGGATATAGTATTCGTAATCAATCCGCTGCATCGTCAACCCAACAAAAATGCAAGATGTTCCTTGAAAACGACCAACATTATGTCTCGTCGATTATTAAACTAGGACTCTGATATTAATAATCGGGAGGCCATATAGGTGGTATAGGCCAACTCTTTTGATAAATTTAATTTTGCATTGCTATAAATGGAATATTTTAACATCTTTATCTATAAAACAACCCCATCCATATCTTGTGAGCACCGATGATTTGGTTGTCAGGCTATGTCAAATTATTAAATTGCATGTCATAAATCACCCAGGAATACAACTAGCTGTAGGTGATTATACTGTATCATCATATTAGTCACATTTGAAGTGAGAATCCCCTCCAGTCATGGCTTTTTACATTTCCAAACATTTTGATAAGTTTGACAGTGGTAATGTGTTACCTCATCTGATTGACTAAATCCAACACAACCCATATTTACTCAGTGGTGTAAAGTACTTCAGTAAAAATATTTGAAGATACTACTTAAGTCGCTTTTTGGGGTGTCTGTACTTTACTATTCATATTTGTGACAACTTTTACTTCAATACATTCCTAAACAAAAATATGTACTTTTTACTCCATACATTTTCTCTGGCAGCCAAAAGTACTTGTTACTTTTTGAATGCTTAGCATCCATGGTCATCCTTACTGCCTCTGATCTGGTGGACTCACTAAACACATGCTTTGTTTGTTAATGATGTCTGAGGGTTGGAGCATGCCCATGTCTATCCGTATATGCAAAAAAAGCAAGAAAATTATGCTGTCTAGTTTGCTTTATATAAGAAATGTGACATTATTAACTTCTGACACTATATTTGATAGTATATTTAAAACCAAATACTTTTACTCAAGTAGTATTTTACTAGGTGACTTTCACTTTTACTTGAGTCATTTTCGATTAAAGCATCTATACTTTTACTCAAGTATGACAAGTACTTTTTCCACCACTGCCCACTCTCACCAGGATGGACTTTCCCTGGCACAGTGGCAAGGTTTTGGAACAGCTCAACCGCCAGCGCCAGCTGGGACTGCTGTGTGACTGTACCTTCGTGGTGGACGGGGTGGACTTCAAGGCCCACAAGGCCGTGCTCGCTGCCTGCAGCGCCTACTTCCACACCCTCTTTCTGGACCAGAAGGATGTGGTGCACCTGGACATCAGCAATGCAGCAGGTACATCCGACTGGGTACAAACTGGTTGAATCAATGTTGTATCAACGTAAACATTTGAGAGTGAAATTTCAACCACCGGATTATGTCATCATGGTGACTTAATTTCAACACAGACAAATCTTGTATCAAATGTTTTATTTGTACTTTTAAAACAATGTCATATTATTATATTTTTGTATTTAACTAGACAAGTCAGATAAGAACATATTCTTACTTACAGGACAGCGGGTTAACTGCCTTGTTCAGGGGCAGAATGACCTAGTCACCTCAGGGATTCGATCTAGCAACCTTTCGGTTACTGGCCCAACGCTCTAACCACTAGGCTACCTGCCACCCCAATATAAGAAAAAATACAATAGGCTGGTCAGCACCTCCTACTGGAGAATAGATCTATCTACAGCTATCCTTTGGTCTCCCATCCGATGTTTTAACCAAGCCCAGCTTAGCTATATTAATTATTTGTCAATGACTATTACCAATGTGCTGTCGTGAGAATGATTGTTGAGAGATCTCCACTTAAAAACGACACTGATTCGCTTTTGCTATTGAAGTCATTCCAAAGGGTATATTTAACAGAGCAAATTAAATGTGATCATACATTATCAGTCATCAATGATGCTATTTATCCCTACAGTATGTAACAAGTCATCAACAGCAATTGAACCCAGAATTCAGCTAAAAATAGACAATAAAATAGGACTGGTTGATTTCAAATTTAATGATATTTAGTGATATTGCATTGTGTTTGGTTGTGAACCCAACCAAATATCAACATTTTAAGGAGATCATTTGAAGGAGACAGTTTCATCTGTGCCACTGACTTAGTCTTGCTCAGGGTTGGGGAGTAACGGATTCCATGGAATCCATTACATATGTTAAAAAGAAAAATGCTCTTGCAACCACTTTGCAATACGGAATTGAGACCAAAGGCTTAAGAGAAGTTTCAAGTGTTTAATACCATGGATACAGTCAGCTGAGCGCGTACATTTAGAAAACTCACAACACATGTTATACTCTTCCCTTGTAGGTGTCACATGTCACCTCCCCAGCTATACATTTTATGACCCCAATGAGTTTCCCTCTGGTTCCCTTGTGGAATGTCCATGGTTCTCTCTTTGTTTAGCCAGATGTCAGAATCACACCCTGTCCATCATCTGTTCTGGGCCTGACCCTGCTCTCTGATCCTAGGCAGTTTCCTAGAAAAGAAAAAATAGCAAATACACAGTTTCATGGCCTAAACTCCATTAATACTCACAGTAATCATTCACTAAACAGGATACAAACAAACTACAGTTTAATTTGAAACATGTTACATTTTAATAGACTCCATCACATATAAGGGATTACAAAAAAAACGGTAACTGGAATCCGTTACCAGCTAAAATATTGTAATCCGATTACATATACTTTTGAAAAACTAGATGATTACTTTGAGGATTACTTTCTGCATTTAAAAGTATGTTTGCGGAAAAAAAATCTTTGTCACTTCTGTTTTCTCAATGACATTTAAATCAGCATAGAAAAGAGGCGCAAATGTAAGTTAGTTACACCTGAGCGAGTCTGACCACAAGTCAGAGAACACTATAATGACACACCAAATGGGTTTGATGGATCGCGGGAAAAGAGCAGGAATAGGCTTTTGTAGGCTACAGTCCAAGCAATGTGCGACTGCTGTCAGCATCCAAAGATTATCCAACTTGAATAAACACTTGGAGGTAAGGGTGACAGCAGTGTAGTCTATGGTGATACAGATATCACTTATTGATATCTACATAGCGCAATGATGTGAATTACACTGCTGCTCTCTCATTTAGCTATTTGCGCCTTATGGATTGTGGTTGTTGTGTGGATGGCTGTTCACAAATCTAAATGTGTATTTAAAGTAGGGTTGCACATTCTGGGGAATATTCAGAGGTGGAAACTTTCCATGGGAATATATGGGAATTAACAGAAATATATTGAAATTAATATTAATTTAAATGTAAATGTTTTTTACATTGGATATATTTACCATATCATATGGGGACAGAAACATAAACATTTTATCTTATCATAAGTATACATAATTGCAAATGATTAAATCCTTCCAATAGAAAAAATAAAAACAATTAGTTACGAATTTAATTAAATTTGTTGACTCTTCACATGGGATGATTTCACTGAACAACAAAAGAAAGGGAATATTGAATGATTCCCAATGATCCATCGCATCTCCCAAAAACGTTTTCAACAAAGTCTAAAAACTAAAGCTTTGGTTGTCTTCCTCTCAGGCTTCCATGTCTTCTCCCTGGACCTGCTCAATGTCCACCTCTTGAACATCAGACTCTGAGGCCTCATCTACACTGTCACTTTCCAATCTTGAGGATGAGGATGGCTTGTTGTCAGGCTCAAAAAGCCTCAAATTTGCCCAGATGGCCACCAATTTTTCAGCCCTTTCTATTGGTCAGGCTGTTTCGTGCTTTGGTGTGTGTGTTCCCAAACAAGGACCAGTTGCGCCTTGAGGCGGCTGATGTTGGTGGGATTTGGAGGATGATGGAGGTAACAGGGGAAAGAGCCTCAGATCCACAAGTTCCCTTCCACCAGGTAGCTGATGAGATATGTTGGCACGACTGCCATAATTGCATCTCCATCCCAAAGCACTTGCTTGGAAGTGTACTTCGCAAGACTGCCAAGAACCTTGCCCTCATCCAGGCCAAGGTGGCGAGACACGGTAGTGATGATACCATAGGCCTTGTTGATCTCTGCACCAGACAGGATGCTCTTGCCAGCATACTTGGGGTCCAACATGTATGCTGCAGCGTGTATGGGCTTCAGGCAGAAGTCTTCACACTTTTTGATGTATTTCAGAACTGCAGTTTTCTCAGTGAAATGGGCAGGGCAGTACAGATTTCTTCCCTTATATCTGCAAGCAGAGTCTGAACATTAGACAGGATGGCATTGTCTCTCTCAAGCCGTGCAATGGCTACTGCTATAGGTTTCAGGAGTTTCAGGCTGCTTACCACTCTCTCCCAAAACACATCATCCAGGAGGATCCTCTTGATGGGGCTGTCCATATCGGCAGACTGTGATATGGCCATTTCTTGGAGAGACTCCTTCCCCTCCAGGAGACTGTCAAATATGATGCCAACACCACCCCAACGGGTGTTTCTGGGCAGCTTCAATGTGGTGCTCTTATTCTTCTCTTTGCTTGGTGAGGTAGATTGCTGCTATAACTTGATGACCCTTCACATACCTAACCATTTCCTTGGCTCTCTTGTAGAGGGTATCCATTGTTTGCACTGCCATGATGTCCTTAAGGAGCAGATTCAATGCATGAGCAGCACAGTCAATGGGTGTGATGTGAGGGTAGGACTCCTCCACTTTAGACCGAGCAGCCTTCATGTTCGCAGCATTGTCTGTCACCAGTGCAAATACCTTCTGTGTTCCAAGGTGATTGATGACTGCCTTCAGCTCATCTGCAATGTAGAGACCGGTGTGTCTGTTGTCCCTTGTGTCTGTGCTCTTGTAGAATACTGGTTGAGGGGTGGAGATTATGTAGTTAATTATTCCTTGCCCACGAACATTCAACCACCCATCAGAGATGATTGCAATACAGTCTGCTTTCTCTATGATTTGCCTGACCTTCACTTGAACTCTGTTGAACTCTGCATCCAGCAAATGAGTAGATAAAGCATGTCTGGTTGGAGGGGTGTATGCTGGGCAAAGAACATTCATAAATCTCTTCCAACACACATTGCCTGTGAGCATCAGAGGTGAACCAGTTGCATACACAGCTCAAGCAAGACATTCATCAGCATTTATCTGACTACGTTCCTCCATTGAGTCAAAAAAACTTCTGATTCCAGGAGGACCATGAGCTGTTGCTATCGATAAGGTGTCTGATTCATCATTTTCACCTTGAATAGAAGTAGAGGGACTTTTGTCAGAGGTTGCTTATTGTGAGCGCTAAGGGAACTTTATGCACTTGGCTGATTCTGAAACTGTGTTGCATTCTTCACATATGATTTGGCACAGTATTTGCAAATGTACACATCTTTTCTTTCTATATTAGCTGCAGTGAAATGTATCTACACATCAGATGGTGCCCGCTGTAAAGATTATAAAAAATAAAAAATACAATTCCATGTACAGATAGATAGTTAAGCAGTTAGATTAAACAACTCCTTTGTAGGATAAATGTTTTCAAATGAAACATGTATGGAAACAGGTGAATTAACACTCCTCAGTTAGCAGACTCAAGCAAGCTAAAACCCACATGGTAGCAAAAACTAACTTGCAGAAATTGTTAATAAGTTAGAAATGATTTAAACACACTTTGCTGTAGGCTACTATTTACTAGTTAACAAAAAATAATGTATGTCATATATATTCACCCCACCCAGTATTGTAATCAAAACTTTCCAGAATGCATGTAGTCCTTGGCTCAGACAGTGTAGTAGTGTGGGCTCAATAGCATCTCATTAGTGTGCAAGATCTTGAGAATCAGCTGTACATGTGATGGAAGAGTGCACTGCACATGTGATGAAGAATGCACTGTGCATGCCATTCCATTGAATTGGGGATAGTTTATCCAAAATATGCCACAAGACCTACAATTCCCTTATGTGTATCCCACAAAAACGGTTCACTGTTATAAGCTAACTTTTTTTGATGAATTAAAGCAAAATTCCCCAATTTCCCGTGCTTAACTACCTATGGAAAATTTCCAGAAAGTTTCTGGAAAGTTTTTTGACTCTTTGCAACCCTAATTTGAACTCAATAATGATTGAATTCAAGAAGTTTAAGCTGCCTATATATCATTGTTTTTGAAACCAGTGGGACAGACAGTGAATAATGTGCTCTTGCAACAGCTGCACAGTGCGGATCCCAGCCTATGGAATAAAAGTAGGGCTTTTATTATTCAATCTAATTCATGCTGATAAAACATTTGAATCCATAGACCTAATGGACACATGTTCAAACTCGGACACTTTTTATAGATTAAAGGGGCAATCTGTAGTTGATACATATATTTTTGGACTTAGAAATTATATATATATATATATATATATATATATATATATATATATATATATATATATACAGTGCCTTGCGAAAGTATTCGGCCCCCTTAAGTTAATACTTTGTAGCGCCACCTTTTGCTGCGATTACAGCTGTAAGTCGCTTGGGGTATGTCTCTATCAGCATTTGTGAACAGCAGTTTTCAGTTCTTTCCACAGATTCTCGATTGGATTCAGGTCTGGACTTTGACTTGGCCATTCTAACACCTGGATATGTTTATTTTTGAACCATTCCATTGTAGATTTTGCTTTATGTTTTGGATCATTGTCTTGTTGGAAGACAAATCTCCGTCCCAGTCTCAGGTCTTTTGCAGACTCCATCAGGTTTTCTTCCTGTATTTGGCTTCATCCATCTTCCCATCAATTTTAACCATCTTCCCTGTCCCTGCTGAAGAAAAGCAGGCCCAAACCATGATGCTGCCACCACCATGTTTGACAGTGGGGATGGTGTGTTCAGGGTGATGAGCTGTGTTGCTTTTACGCAAACGTCTTGCATTGTTGCCAAAAAGTTCAATTTTGGTTTCATCTGACCAGAGAACCTTCTTCCACATGTTTGGTGTGTCTCCCAGGTGGCTTGTGGCAAACTTTAAACAACACTTTTTATGGATATCTTTAAGAAATGGCTTTCTTCTTGCCACTCTTCCATAAAGGCCAGATTTGTGCAATATACGACTGATTGTTGTCCTATGGACAGAGTCTCCCACCTCAGCTGTAGATCTCTGCAGTTCATCCAGAGTGATCATGGGCCTCTTGGCTGCATCTCTGATCAGTCTTCTCCTTGTATGAGCTGAAAGTTTAGAGGGACGGCCAGGTCTTGGTAGATTTGCAGTGGTCTGATACTCCTTCCATTTCAATATTATCGCTTGCACAGTGCTCCTTGGGATGTTTAAAGCTTGGGAAATCTTTTTGTATCCAAATCCGGTATCTCGGACCTGCCTGGTGTGTTCCTTGTTCTTCATGATGCTCTCTGCGCTTTTAACGGACCTCTGAGACTATCACAGTTCAGATGCATTTATACGGAGACTTGATTACACACAGGTGGATTGTATTTATCATCATTAGTCATTTAGGTCAACATTGGATCATTCAGAGATCCTCACTGGACTTCTGGAGAGAGTTTGCTGCACTGAAAGTAAAGGGGCTGAATAATTTTGCACGCCCAATTTTTCAGTTTTTGATTTGTTAAAAAAGTTTGAAATATCCAATAAATGTCGTTCCACTTCATGATTGTGTCCCACTTGTTGTTGATTCTTCACAAAAAAATACAGTTTTATATCTTTATGTTTGAAGCCTGAAATGTGGAAAAAGGTCGCAAAGTTCAAGGGGGCCGAATACTTTCGCAAGGCACTGTGTATATATATATATATATATATATATATATATATATATATATATATATATATATATATATATATATATATATTGATTCTTGAAGAATATACATTCTAAATGCCTCAGGAGTTTAGTTCAACTGTTACACTCCATGATACCCCAAAACATAAGATTGTTTTTCGCCAATGTTTATTAACATTGTAAATGTAAACACTGTATAGCCTCAACACAGTTACAACAATCATTTTGATATCATGGATGGTCAGTCCTTGCATCCATAGCACTGCCTATTAATCTGAGAGGGCCCATCCCTCAGCTTTTTACCAAAACAGAGATGGGGCAACCGTTTTATTATTGTTTCATCTTTGGATTTGCCCTTTAAACAGCTGCATATTATCAAGATATCAAAGTGTCACCAACTAAAAGGTAAACAGTAGGCCTACAGCAAATGCAGCATATGGCATTCATTTTTCACATGTAAACAGCACTTTTCGGTAGTGCTCTAAGCATGCCATTCCATGAGCGCCGCATTTATTTTTGAACTTGAATCAATGAGCCCAATCAGTCCTCCATGACAACAAAATCATAAACAACAGAGTTGGGCTGGATAATAAATCTTTAGTTTTGGGGTTATGCTCTGGTGAAACAATATGGCTAATTTAGACTTCCTTATTTCCCCATCCTATTCTTGAAGATCAAAGGGTATAATATTTATTGGAATGACTGGAATTCTGATAGACTTTGGTTTTTAATGTAAAGATATAATTTAATGGAATTATTATATGTAGTAGAAAGCGTTGGTTTAGAAGAAGCCTACATAACCAACCCATAAAGTAAAAATGTACATCCATATATGGCCAGCTATGTAAACTTTAACATTGATTTATCCTGCAATAGATGTCGTTCAATTGGTAACATTCATTTTTGTCTTCTTCTAATGCCACTTAAGGGGTAAGTCATCTAAAAGTAACTGAATGTAATCAGATTACATTAGAGGTTGGGTAATCCAAAAGTTACATTACTGATTACAGTTTTGGAGGTAACTAGTAACTGTAACGGATTACATTTAGAAAGTAACCTACCCAACCCTGGTGTTGTTTAGTTCCAGTTTATCTACAAAATAATAATTGATATGTTTGATTTCATGTCTCCTTCTCAAACAAAAATCGAAGTAAAAAAATAGGGCTAAATTATATCAAACTTTATTTAAAGTGCATTTAAAGTTTGATTTGATTTATAGTGTTCAAGATAGCATGCATAAGACATCGCAGATCTGTGGAGATCTTCACAATTGCTGTTATAATCTGTGCAGGATCTTAAACTGCATTGATAATTTGCACCATGTATTTTTAATGTAATCTAACTGCAATCCAGGTCATTTGGTTCTGCTATAAAATGAAGCAAAGTGATATCAAATTCATCTGAACTCTATTTGCTTTACCTTAATATCCAAGACCATGTTGAACGTAATGCTTGAGCTCCTAAGTGGCACAGCGGTCTAAGGCACTGGATCTCATCTCAGCTTGAGGCGTCACTCCAGACACCCTGGTTCGAATCCAGGCTGTATCACAACCGGCTGTGATTGGGAGTCCCATAGGGCGGCGCACAACTGGCCCAGCATCGTCTGGGTTTGGCCAGTGTAGGTCATCATTGTAAATAAGAATTTGTTCTTAACTGACTTGCCTAGTTAAATAAATAAAATAAAATCTGTCTCGCAGTCACAGCAGGGCTCATGGATCCATCCCTGTGTGTATGCTGCAGGTTTGGGCCAAGTCCTTGAGTTCATGTACACGGCCAAGCTTAGTCTGAGTTCTCAGAATTTGGAAGATGTGGTGGCAGTGGCCACATTCCTTCAGATGCAGGAGATAATCAATGCCTGCTCTGCTTACCAGTCGCTGGCTGTCTCCACAACATCCCAGTCAATACAAGACTTAAATGACAGTGAGTACAGTACAAATCAGTACACAAACATTGGTTATTAGTACACAGAAATATCCATCAATAATTAGTATGCTTTCTTTAACAAGCCCACTAATGTTATCCGTCATAGCTTTGCACAGCTGAAGCAAGCACACTGATTTTCTTCAGGAAATGTACATTTTGTGGTTTATATTGCTCTCTCCCATAATCTCTTCCAAACCATAAAGACAAGATTGAGGAAGGAGAGCAGAACATAGAGAAGGTGCCATCAGAGACATGGTCACATGACGAGGAGATGCTAAAAACAGCAGATGACGGAGGGTCAAAGGGCGTTCAGGAAGACCCGAACGAGAGCACCCCAGACGATGGACAGATCAACAGTAAGACCCCCGACAAACCCAACCCACAGACCCCGGGGAGAGGAAGACCCTCCAAAACCTCCAACTACGCCGCACCAAGAAAAGCCACAGCAGAGAGAGAGGAGATGGAGGTGGAGAGCCCTACTAAAGATGTGCCTGAGTGTCAAGATGACCACTCGGATGTGGACTACACTCCCAGTAAGTGAATTAGTCTTCATACTTTTCATTGGTGATCTGTATGTTTAATATTGCTGTGCGGATAAAGATGTATTTTGTTCTTAGAGTTTCCATTCAAGTCTGAAGCCGGTATATCTTACATGAGTACCAGGAGAAGAAGGACAAGGAGAGCTCCTCATCGCAACCACTCTCAGGGTAAACAAACAGCTTGACTGACCTTCCTACCTAGGAGCAATCACTAATCTGCCATGCTTTCTCCTACCCAATCATGCTAGATCAGTGACTACTTCGAGGAAGGAAAGATGGACGGCTACATTTTCAAAACATTTGACTGCAGTGGGCCACAGTGTCTGATGGTTATACAATTCCTCTTCATAGATAATGACTCCGATGAGGGGAACAGCGCATCAAAGACGGTAAATGAAGAAAAAGAGGTTGAAGAGGGTGAGATGGATGAAGAAGACGAGGATGAGGGAGAAGATGGCCAGGGGACGGAGAGCGGAGAGGAGAGGAAGCAGCTCCAGTCGGGTGCCGTCACCGACCGCACCGAGTCACGGTCCTACGGCTCTGTGACGCACAAGTGTGAGGTGAGGACCGTGTGTGTTTGCGTGTGCTAGTTTGAGTGTGTGGTTACTGTAGAAATGTAAAGGATTGAATGTTTTTGGATGATCCATTCCCTATTAGAGGAGGACTTATTGTTTTGAACTGTGTATTCATATAGACAAAATTGTCTTCAAAAAGTAAGGAGGACCAAGGCACTACATTTTGGAATGAAACCAAGATTTATTTTTAACTGACTTGTTTCGGTTGCATGGCCTTTGTCAGGGGGTACGATGATACACAATTATTTTGAACCAAGCATTTTACAAACAACCCTGATTAGAGGGAATAGTCAGTCATTGGATAACACCTAGTAAAAAATAATATACCATGAACAAAAATATAAACGCAACATGAAAGTGTTGGTCCCATGTTTCATGTGCAGAAATAAAAGATCCCAGACATTTTCCATAAGCACAAAATCTTTATTTCTCTCAAATTCTGTGCTCAAATTTGTTTACATCCCTGTTAGTGAGCATTTCTCCTTTGCCAAGATAATCCATCCACTTGAAAGGTGTGGCATATCAAGAAGCTGATTAAACAGCATGATCATTAAACAAGTGCACCTTGTGCTGTGGACAATAAACAGCCACTCTAAAATGTGTAGTTTTGTCACACAACACAATGCCACAAATGTCTCAAGTTTTGAGGGAACATGGAATTGGCATATTGACTGCAGGAATGTCCACCAGAGCTGTTACCAGAAAATGGAATGTTAATTTCTCTAACATAAGCATAGATTTAGGCTTAATTAATGTATTTCAATTTACATATTTCCTTATATGAATTGTAACTCAGTAAAATCTTTGAAATTGTTGCATGTTGCATTTATATTTTTGTTCAGTATACATTCAAAATGGTCTACTAGAGAATATTGCATTCACATTCATGTAATTCGGGATTGAGCATATCTAACTCACTAAATTGCCATGTATTTTCTAGGACTGTGGAAAGAAGTTCACCCACACGGGTAACTTCAAAAGACACATCCGCATTCACACAGGAGAGAAACCTTTCAGCTGCCGTGACTGCCACAAGGCCTTCTCCGACCCGGCTGCCTGCAAGGCTCACGAGAAAACACACAGGTTAGTATCAACCTCATCACTCATCTCTTTGGCCCAATGCCAAACAAATCCCTTAGTGTTCAATAACAACCCTTTGTATGACAGAGACGATACGCATTTGTGCAACACGTCCTCTTGTAAAATAGTTATTAATTGATAATAACAATGATCAAATTGATAGTGAATTAAAAATCAAGACAGTCATAGTAATCACAGTTTCATAGCATCAACATAGCATCAGCATTTCTCTCTCTCTGTGTAGCCCCCTGAAACCCTACTGCTGCTCCTCGTGTGGGAAGAGCTACCGGCAGATCAGCCTACTCAACCTGCACCGGAAAAGGCACACAGGCAAGGCCCGATACAGCTGCAAGGACTGTGGCAAGCTCTTCACCACATCTGGCAACCTGAAGCGCCACATTCTGGTGCACAGTGGCGAGAAGCCGTATCACTGCAACTACTGCGACCGGGCCTTCTCCGACCCCACCGCTAAGATGCGCCACCTTGAGACCCACGACGCAGACAAGGGCCACAGCTGTCCACACTGCGATAAGCGCTTCAACCAGGTTAAGACCACTTCTTGACCACTACATTGACCAGTATTGGGGATAGTAGGGAGAATTTGACCTGCATGTAAATAGTTGGGAGATAGTGTGGCAATGTGTTTGAGCAGTGGTGGGAAAAGTACTCAATTGTCATACTTGAGTAAAAATAGATACCTGAAAAGAAAATGACTCAAGTAAAAGTGAAAGTCACCCAGTAAAATACTCTTTAGTCATTATTTATTTTTTAAGTCAAAGTTTCCAGTTTTAAATGTACTTAAGTACAGTGGTGGAAAAAGTACTAAATTGACATACTTGAGTAAAATTAAATGCTCTACATTAAATTCCTTATATTAAGCAAAATAGACAGCGAAAATGTTATTACATTTTTTATTTACAGACAGACAGGGGTACACTCTGACATCATTTACAAAGTGGAATTTGTGTTTAGTGAGTCCACCAGATCAGAGGCAGTAGGGATGACATTGCGTTATATTGATAGGTGCGTGAATTGGACAATATTGCTGTCAAAATGTAAAAAAAGTACTTTTGGGTGTCAGGGAAAATGCATGGGAGTAAAAAAATACATATTGTCTTTAGGAATGTAGTGGAGTAAAAATCAACATTTTCAAAAATATAAATACCCCCAAAAAGTACATACTCAAAAAGTAAATACTCTAAAGTATTTAAACTTAGTTACTTTACACCGCTGTGTTTGATTTAAGTAGCCCTATTTTGTACAATCCTGTATATAGTCGCTCTCTATCCTTGCATTGAAATGTTGAACTGTATCTAACCTGGCTATTCCTCTGTCTGGACAGACTGGGAATCTAAAGGCTCACCTGAAGATCCACATCACAGACGGCCCTCTGAAGTGCAAAGAGTGTGGCAAACAGTTCACCACTTCCGGTAAAACCAGACCAGACATGGACTTCCGAACCTGTATTCATAAAGCATCTCAGAGAGTAGGAGTGCTGATCTAGGATCAGGTACTCACTGTCCATGTAATCTTATTCATTATGATCTAAAAGGCAACACTGGTCCTAATAAGATTACATGGACAGGGAGGGGACCTGAACCTAGATCAGTACTCTTACACGCTTTATGAACACAGGCCCTGGTCTCTCGATGTGTTGATATATAACTAGTCTCTGGTCTTCGCATTGATATATATATATAACTGTAGTCTTTGATTCCCAGGGAACCTGAAGAGACACCTGCGTGTGCACAGTGGGGAGAAGCCCTATATCTGTATGCACTGCCAGAGAGCTTTCGCTGACCCAGGGGCACTGCAGAGACACGAGCGCATACACACAGGTAACAGTCCTGGATTTAAAGGATTATGTTCACATTGACCTCTTTCTTTGTATTTTTTATTTATCATTTATTTAACTAGGCAAGTCAGTTAAAAACAAATTCTTATTTACAATGATGGACAACAATGATGGACAACGCTGGGCCAATTGTGCGGCGCTCTATGGGACTCCCAATCACGGCCGGCTGTGATACAGCCTGGAATCGAACCAGGGTCTGTAGTGACGCTTCTAGCACTGAGGTGCAGTGCCTTATTCCGCTGCGCCACTCGGGAGCCCAAACATGTGTAGCCTAAACATGTGCAAAAAGAACAGGGAATGCCTGTGCATTGCATGATAGGTTGGAGACTGTCATGTAATTGTAGTGTCTGTGTGCATGCTTGTGTGTGGGTCCTGTAGGGGAGAAGCCGTGTCTGTGCCGGATCTGTGGGAAGGGGTTCACCCAGGCCAGTTCACTCATTGCTCATGTCCGCCAGCACACCGGAGAGAAGCCCTATGTCTGCGACCGCTGTGGCAAAAGGTAAACACACACACACACACTATAATCCTATTGATGTAACATAGAGCCCTTTTTGTCTTGATGCCCTATCTCCAACTCCAGGTTTGTCCAGTCCAGTCAGCTGGCCAATCACATCCGTCACCATGATAACATCCGGCCACACAAGTGTCACAACTGCAAAAAGGCGTTTGTCAACGTCGGGGACCTCTCCAAGCATATCATCATTCACACAGGTAGGAAGACATGGAATGTACAACTAACTGTGAGTGAGAAAGTACGGTTCGCTGGGAGTAGTGGATAATAATGGATAGTCAAAGAAGTCTATAATATGTCACTATCTTGTGGAATATAGGTATCTTGATCTAGTTAAGAAAACAAAGCTGTTGGGTAGCTGGGCACATTCTTTCCCCTCCAGCTTTAGTGTGCCTCCAACCTCCTTCCCCTGAGGTATAACATTAACTGCATTAGTCTACCTTCCCCCTTCAAGTAATTCTCCCCCACGGGTGGTGTCTGAGATATCACCTGTGACTAATGTGGTCAAATAACACAAGTGTGTAACCTGGGCACTAATTCGATACAGTTTACCCACGCTCTAACCGCAGCAGGTAGCCTAGCGGTTAGAGCGTTGGGCCTGCAACCGAAAGGTTGATAGTTCGAATCCCTGAGTCGACAAGGTGAAAAATCTGCTGATCTATCACTTAACCCTAATTGCTCCAGAGTTGCTGTCAATAATGGCTGATCCCTGGCCATGACCCGGTCTCCGAGGGAGCGGGATACACAAGTATAAGCACCCCCTATTAAAAAATAAATAGCATTAATCACATTTATTGTCCCCCATGATGAAATCAGGGGGAGGGGGATGGACGGACGGGCTATGGATCTGTACATTCGTAAGTCACGCGATATCAGACACCACTGGCCCGATCTTGACTAAACTTACAGTGATTGGCCCAATGGGGATGCTGCGTCATTCTTGGGGGAGGACATGTTTACTGTTGCATTGTTCTCTTTTTTTTTACCATCCCCTAGGAGAGAAGCCCTTCCTGTGTGACAAGTGCGGTCGCGGGTTCAATCGTGTCGACAATCTACGCTCCCACGTCAAGACCGTCCACCAGGGTAAGGCTGGGATGAAGCACCTGGTGGTTGCCGGGGGTGACAGTGATGACGGGGGTGACGGGTTCCATGGCGGGTCGGCCTCGGAGATGGACGAAAATGAGATCAACATAGTCACTGTCACCACCGAGGACATCGTCACCCTGGCGACGGAGGCCCTGGCTGGCAGCACTGTGTCCCAGCTGACAGGTCAGATGGAGCGCATGCTGGGTAATGTAGTTCAGACGGGTGGGAGAAGGGGACTATGCAAGGGATGTGACTGTAAAAGGAATGGGATGAAAGGAAGGTGGCTGTGTAAGAGTAAGAAGGAAATGGACTCAGAACAAAGGGAATAATAAAGAAAATTCTCCTGCCATGTGTTTATATGGGATTCTGTCTGTTTCCAGTGGTGCCTGTGGTTGCATCAGTGTCAGCAGATGAGACGGAGGCTCTGAAAGCTGAGATTGCGAAGGCTGTGGAGAAGGTGCAGGAAGCAGGTGAGACTGGCCACACACAGCTTTGAATAGCTTTTACTATTCATAACTTCCTCATACATCCTCACTGTCTATCTCCTCTCCCTCCCAGACCCCAACACTCAGATCCTGTATGCATGCGACTCTTGCGGTGACAAGTTCCTGGACGCCAGCTCACTGGCCCAACATGTGCGAATCCACACCGCCCAGGCCCTGGTCATGTTCCAAGCTGACTCTGACTTCTACCATCAGTACACCGTAGCTGCCACCACCGTGGGGGAAGATGTTACCACAACCTGGCAACCCACTTCCGAGCAGGTTATCCAGGGAGGGGAGCTCGTCTTCCACACCCGAGAGGTTGAGGCGGAAGGGGATGAGGTGACTCAGGAGGAGGGAGGAGAGGTGGTGGCCCAAGCTGACCCCCAGCCAGAGGAGGAAGATGAGGCTGTGACAGAAGAAGGACAAGGAGAAGAGATGGAGTGTGGAATGTGCAGTGATGTGGCACTCAAGAATAAGAATAAAATGCAAAGCAGTCAAGTTCTTACTGGGGTCTGACAATACCTCATACGAAGCTGCCAGTCTCTGGGTCTCTCTGAGTCTCTGCATCAGTGACATGAACATCTGTGTCCAAAGTTTGGGAAGAAACCGTTTGGCTTGTTTTTTGGACATTGTATTAAGTAAAATTATATATATATATATATATATATATATATATATAAAAAGAAGCAAAACACATTGCTATAGGCCTATCTGTGTGTTTCACCATTACCTTGAAAATAAATATGTGTTTAGAGTTAAATAAGTTTGTTATTTGGTGTTTAAAAAAAAAAATGATGAGGCATGTGGCCCACGATGCACACTGAAATTCTCAATGTGGCAGCCCGGGTAAAATTATTGCCCACCCCCATGCTGTACAACATTCAAACTGGGGACCATTGAATGCAGGGGTCAGCAACAGGCAACAGTTTTTGGCCCCCCATATTATTATTTTTTTAATGCAAAATGTCCCAAAAGTAATGTCCCAAGAAGGAAGTTACCCCATCTAAATAATGCAAAAGGTATATTAACTTCAATTATTGAAGAGAGGGCAGGAGACAGTCAACTAAAAAGGTGAGCGGGCAGACAGCTTTGGAGTGCTGAAATGTGAAGCGGTGGCCTCGACAATCAGAGGTGGACTGCAAAAGGTGTTGAAAGTCATTTGAGTAGCCTAATTAATTTCAACAATCGTCTTCATTAGACTTAACAACAAGAGGGCTTTGTTGGAGCCTATGTCTTCCTATTTAAAAAAGAGGTATGCTATCCGACGCCTCAGTTTTAATTAAATAATTGAAATAAGGCTATTGTTTAGGGGCACAAGGGGGAAGATGGATTCTAATCTAGATAACTGGCAAAGTGTATTTTGGGTCGTATAAAATAAGAATATAGCTTTTCATGAACAATTATTTTTAAGTTAATGTATTTATCCAGCTCAACTTCAAGAAAGAACCTGAAAAAATGTACTTCAAATGCCAGCAAGACACTGGGAAAGCACTGGACACAACCAGACCAAGTCAGTTCAGTGCTCTGAGCATTGTCAATCAGCAGCCACTAAACTAAATCAAATCCAACAGTCACCCACCTAATCCAGACAGCCATTTTTATTTGTAATGTTTTTTTTATTTAACTAGGCAAGTCAGTTAAAGGTAATGGGTGTTAGTTAACACCATCCCTTCAGACTGTCTATGAACAGACAGAGACCGAAGATGAAACAGACACGCCAGTCATAATTCTTTAGAATTTGGTGCGGGGCTGTGATCTGGTCTGCTTATTGTCCTTGCCTCGCAGAAAAGTTGCCCTTTTAACAAAATGTCTGGTCAAGGGAGCCTCCTCTGCGGGGCGGGATATTTTTGTTATCCGTAATCTTTGGCCTGTCTGATGTTTGTCTCAATCAAATCATCCCAGACCCCTCCCATATACTCCATCCAGAGTTACAGCCTCTCTCCTCAGTCTATGCAGTTCCTCTATGGACAGTTAATAGATTAAGTATTCATTCATTAGTATTTGATTTTCTGTTTGTTTCTTTAAATAGGAAATAAGCAGACGAAGCCATGTGGCCATAAAGATGTAAGCCTAATGGGTAAATCTAGGAAGTCTAGATATTGTTACGTATTCGGTACATAATATAGAGAATGCAAACAAATACTGCATTCAACTCATCCGTGTACAATTCAAAGTTGCTTAGGGATCTGACCCTTTTTTTAAATTTTCGCATAAAATGACAAACTGCCTGTAGCTCAGGACCTGAACCAAAGATATGCATATTCTCAATACCATTTGAAAGGAAACACTTTGAGGTTTGTGGAAATGCGAAATTAATGTAGGCGAATACAACACATTAGATCTGTTAAAAGATAATACAAAGAAAAAAACATGTTTGAAATGCAAGAGAAAGGCCAATATGACTTAGGAATATAGCCAAAATTTCGACAGTATATGTTCAAAGTTTTAGACTGATCCAATTAACCATTGCATTCTGTTCAAAATGATGTATCAAGACTGCCCAAATGTGCCTAATTGGTTTATTAATACATTTTGAAGTTCATAATTGTGCACTCTCAAACAATAGCATGGTATTCTTTCACTGTAATAGGTACTGTAAATTGGACAGTGCAGTTAGATTACCAAATGTAAGCTTTCTGCCCATATTAGATATGTCTATGTCCTGTGAATTTTGGTTACTTACAACCTCATGATAATCACATTAGCCTACGTTAGCTCAACCGTCCGGCAGGGGATACACCGATCCTGTAGAGGTTAATTTGTCTACAATTTGTTCATCATTGTTGATTTAATTAACTTGCTGGTGGTCCAATATGATGCGTCAGCTTGCCTGCCTGTCGATCTAGCTGCGACTACAGCTGATTTTTTCTCAATGCTTTGTGCTGACCAGTGTTCCTACAGAATGCCTTCTTGTTATGCTATTAATGTACTTGAAGATAAAACTCTGGGAAACCTTTAAAAATAACTGCAGTAGTGAATAACACATGGTAAGGTTAAAAGAAAGCCATCATGTTTATTTGTACAACGGTTCTGGGCCAACATTTCACGAGTGCATAAAATGTTTTATGTCGCAGAGGGGCCAGGCTATGTGTGTAGTCTATACTCTTGTATAATCTTTACTGCAAAATTCAGACAAATACATCAGTCTACACCATTCAGGAAGAAAAAGTAGTGACCAAGATGTTTGATTTTTTTAAATGAATTAGATATTATTAGTAGTATCTTTGGTAGAGCACGCATGGCTTGCCTCACTCCGTCTGACAGTCAAACAGTGAGGTTTTGAGACTGTTCATGAAAGTAACAAAGTAATATAACGTTACTTTCTATGCAAAGTAATATTGTAACAACATTACTTTTGTTACATGTTCTTATAACTAATCACAACACTGCCTAGGACTAAATACCCTTTAAAAAAAAATTAAAAAATCTGATAAATAAACAAACTGCAAATGAACTTTTACATTATTCGGGTAATTGTGTGAATATTAAACATTGTACATAATATTGTCTTGATTACAACTAGGGAATCTGGAGGCACTGCATTTCAGACAGGCAGAGGCACAGACTGACAGACAGGCAGGCAGAGGGACAGACAGGCAGGCAAAGGGACAGAGACAGGCAGGCAGACAGATATGCAGGTAGAGGAACAGACAGAGGCAGAAAGACAAGCAGACAGAGGGCCAGACAGACTACAACATTTATTGGTAGTCCTGCTCACATGTGCTGTAATTCTGTTCTTGACATAATACTTCACTGCCCGCCAGTCCCGCTCTCTGAGGGCTTGTGGCACTGCCTTGATGCATGCAAGAGTCTGCATTCCCTGGAGTAGCTCCAGAGTCCATGAATTGAATATATGTTTCTTCCACTGTCCCTTTGTCCTCCTCACTCCACTTCCTCTTCTTAGAACCTTGGGACAAGTAAACAACAATTCAAAAATATTTGAGGCATTTTTGGTGCGTCACCATACATCATGCTGTATTTGAATTCTATGCATGTGCTTTTGCTGCTTAACTGAAGTCATGCGTTATGTTGCATGCTGTTTACAAACTGGATACATTTTTATTTGTATTTTTTTAACATTCCAGTCATTTAGCAGACACTCTTATCCAGAGCGACTTACTTAGGGTTAAGTGCTCAAGGGCACATCTACAGATTTTTTCACCTTGGAGATTCGAACCAACAACCTTTTGATTACTGGCTTAACGCTCTAACCACTAGGCTACAAAATTGTAAACAAATTTGTGCATACAATTAGAGAAATAAGCTTTTTATGCAAATGGAAAATGTCTGGGATCTTTTATTTCAGCTCATCCAACATGGGACCAGCACATGTTGCGTTTACATTTTTGTTCAGTGTAGAAACAATAACGTTTACTCACTCTCTTACTTTCATGTAGGCTATTTTTGCTTTGACCACATTGATTCGGATGGGGTTTCTCACGATCCGCAAATGCGAGTTGTAGTTGCCATTTACCGATGGGAAAAACAAATGCTATTTGTTGAGTATTAGGAGTACAGTAATACTTCAATAATTTCTGGAAAGCACTGTTATTTGCCCCCTTGATAGTTACGATGGGTAGAAAAATATGTGGTTGTCCCACCTAGCTATCTTAAGATGAAGCTATCTTAAGTCGCCCTGGATAAGAGCGTCTGCTAAAAGACAAATAAAATTATAATAAATTGCTGTGGCTAAAACTACACTAAAATTGTCCAGAGTTTTAGATAACTAAAACTAACGAGAGATGAAATTACTCAAATGTGACTAAGACTAAAACAGCTAACAAAATTAACACTGGTCTCGCTGAGTCTCTCTTTAAAAAATTGGAACATTGCATTATAAGAATGTAATTGTTGGAGCATGAGTAATGAAATCACGAGTGTGTGGATTACTTGTTCATTTTTAGAGCCACAATTTGAGACTCCTTCAGCAAAGTGGCTGAGTACCACTTACTAAAGAACAGAGCTCTAAGATCTGGCTTGGCAGGAAATATAAACCACTAATTCACCGACCACAGTCTACGTGCAAGGACTAATATGTCTATAATAAAAATGTTTGTGGGAGTAAACAGAGAAACTATTTTGACATGACTAAGTGCTGGAAATGCATGCAGACATTTTAGAATAGCAGAGACTAAAGAGCCAAGTGGAAACAGGAACAAACACATCAATAAGATTCATTTGGGCAGGTTCCTTACCTGATCTTCCTGCCATGGCCTCTCGTGTCCTCTCTGGTGAGCCAATGGAAACACATGAATACAAATTCCTAAATCCCATGGATCAGTATTGAAATCCTACAACATGCTGTTTGCATATACAGTATCAATTAAACTGTTGGCCCTAAGGTACAGTATGTGTGTGTCATTTATGAATATGTTATGGCTGGAAATTCAAATTGAACAAGTTTCTAAAAGCTGCTGGGCCTTAAATGCTTTCATTCCACATCAAAATCTTTACCTTGTGGCTCACATGACCTTCCAGGAGTTTCTTCAGTCAAGTCTGTATCACTCTCTTCATCCAGCTCAACACACTCTGAAAGACAAGCAAGCAAGAACATCTCTTAGCAAGGAGAGCGAAATAGACAGGTTGCTCAGAAAAAGTCACCATGACAGGGTTGAGGTACCAGGTTCAACTTGACAGATTGTTACATACCCACTGGACTGATGTGGATCTGGTCAAGACCTTTCCCCTTGAATTCGTTTAGCCTTCCCTGCTCCATCGCCATGAGGACTTTGGTGATTTTTGCCAGCTGAAGTGTCCCCTCAGGTAACCTGTAATATTTTTTGTCCATCTGTAGATCATGTCCCAGGAAATCGGCTAGCAGGTCCATGTCGGTGTCATTTAAGTTGAGTACAGTAGACATCATGGTGATGTGTTTACGCAACTTGGTGGACGAGAGGGATTCTGGACATTTAGCCCCACACTTCTTGGCAAAGAGACGCAGGCAGTCTGATCCGCTGAATGATGTTGGACAGCCTGGAATGGCGAACATATAGATGTTCTCCTTCAGAACGCTGCAATGTTCACGCTTCTCTGCAAGCAGCTCCATTGATTTGATCATTGTAGGGGATAGAAGCACTGCGACTTTTCTTGATCGCTTTCCACATATTTCTATGCGACTAAAATGTTGGCATAGCGCCCGTTCAACATCTGAAAGGGAGTTCCCATAATCGTCATGTAAAGCAGTTTTGTCTCGAGACACGAATGAGGCCACTGTCATCAGGGAGGCATCCCCTGGTCTTTTTCGGTTAAAGACCGTCATTTGTGACAGAGTGACTTTAGCCAGCTGTGCCCACGTCTTCCTGTTAGGTTCTTTGAAAAGTTGGCTGTAGCATGTTTTCTGTTTTTCTTGAAGGTGGATGTGCAGTTTCTTGACATCTTCAGCAAATGTCAAGATCAGTGGAGCATTGAACTTATTTTTTTCAAATGTTTTGTGAGCATGACACGAGATGTACTCTCTCCAGCATGTCTTATAGATATGTTTGAAGTCCTCTACCTTCTGAGCCTTTTTCTTGTTACCGGAGACCCTAGCCTCACAACTAACTATGTCTGCAACCTTCTGAAGGTTATGGCCAAGTTTTAAGGCTAGTGAAGGTGTCTTTAGTGTATTCTTATCACTGTCAAAGCCACAAACAGCTTTCACTGCACTGATTGTGTGGAGGAAGTTGGCTGGATCAATGTATTCCTCCAATCTCGTGAGAGGTGATACATGCTTCCCTTTCAAAACTAGTCTCCCCAGCTCGCGCATTTTCTGCCGTATCAATTCATGATTGGCACGTCTGTGTCCCATAATGTTGTAATGTTGCTCCCCGAACTGGATGATACATTTGTCTTTCTTTATGACATCTACCACCTCATCTTGTGTCATATCATTGACGAGTTTCCACAGTCCCTTGCTTATCCCATCAGGCACAGGTTGTGCATGGGCACAAATAGCCTGCACTCGTGTTTTACCAGGTTTCAGCCGTACACCACTCAGTGGGCACCTTTTCATGTGTTTCCATAGGAATTTTCTTTTAAAGAGTCCTTGGCAATTTGCACAGTGCAAGAAGTCTTTTGGATTTCCATTTGGGGAACTGGTTTGTTTACAAGGAACTATAACACCTTTGCCTTCTCTTATGACTTGCATGTTGTGTGCCCTGTCCCCTCGTTTCCTCAGTATTGTCAGTTGGAGCTTTCTGTCCTTGGAGTTCTTTGGGAAAGAAAGGGCCTTTGCGACTTCAGCTTCACTTTTATGAATCATTTCCAGATGCCGGGCAATTTTTGATTGTGGTTTCTCACAAAAGAGACAGTAATGTTTTTTGGTGTATCTTCTTGATCCATCTTTAGTCTTTGTAACGTGCATGACTTCAAGTGAACTTGTCGATTCTTGCACAGAGGTGTCAGATTCTGTATTTCTATGTCTCTTATAAGTCTTTTTTGGACCATCTTTAGGAGCAGATCTTGCTTTGGTGGGGCCTTTGTTCTTCAATACAGTGCAGTGCTCCAAGCTGCTCTCACTGTCACTTTCTGTTCTTGACACACATTCATCTCGTGTTATTTCTGTGCAGCTGATTGAATCTTCAGAATTATATCCAATCCTGTCTTTGTCAAGTTGGCCATCTTTAGGTTCCAATCTTGCTTTAGTAGGGCATTTGTCCTTCAATGCAGTAAAGTCCTCTAAGCTGCTCTCACTGTCACTTTCTGTTCCTGGCACATATTCATATTCTGGCACATATTCATATTCTGTTATTTCTATGCTGCTGATTGAGTCTTCAGAATCATAACCAAGCAAGTCTTTGTCAAGTTGGCCATCTTTAGGTGCAGATCTTGCTTTAGTGGTGCATTTGTCCTTTAATGCAGTAAAGTCCTCTAAGCTGCTCTCACTGTCACTTTCTGTTCCTGGCACATATTCATATTCTTTTATTTCTATGTTGCTGATTGAATCTCCAGAATCATATCCAAGCATGTGTTTGTTGAGCTGAAATCATGAAAACAAATCAGAATTGATACATTTGTTTTACTAAATGCATTGTCTGATCACTGAAAACCTGAACTGTTTTACTCCAACATATCAACTCATTTACTAAACCAATAACTGTGTCCTTATTATTCTGAAAGGGCCTATTTCATGCAATCAAGTAATAAAATAAAACCATGCACCTTTCTTATGTGTAATCATTCCATTATCTATTCTGTATGCTAGTGTACAGAGTAAAACATGTATCAGGTCTCTAAGTTCCTGACTAACTCCACAGCTAAAGGGATACCGAGACAGATTTGGTCCTTGTGAAAGGAATGAGACTAATTTCATCCCTGTATGATGACCACAAATCAGTGGCCCTAGAAATATGATATCCACAGTATCTTGGCCTGAGCTCAGTCTTGCTCGACCTCTTCAGACTCTGTCACAGACAGAAATATCAACTCAGGGATAATCTTCAGACTTTAAAGTTTCCGGAATGGTGACTTGCTCAGGTAGACCATTTTTAGATAGCTAAAGATCTCATTGGGCCCATATAATACATAGTCACCTCAAATTATTGGCACCCTTGATAAAGAAGAGCAAAAAAGACTAAACTAAATACCAATACTGAGCTATATTTTATGCTCCAAAAAGTTTTCAAATTATTATTTTATACTGATATAATTTCTCAGAGAAATAGATTGTTTCAATATTTTTTATCTCTTAAAAAGATGGGTGAAGATAATTTTGACCCCTCTGTCAAAAGTTTAGTGTTTAGTATTTAGTTCCATATTCTTAGCGCACATTGACTACACCAAGCTAGTGACTACACAAACTTGTTGCATTCACGCTTTGTTTTGGTTGTGTTTCAAAGATCATATCCTTAAGACATGCTAACCTCTCACCATTAGCAATAACAGGGGAGGTTGGCATGTCTTGGGGGTATGATCTTTATTCTTTGGCCCTAATCTATGGATTTCACGAGTGGAAATACAGACATGAATCGTGACACGTCTCCTTCGCATAGAGTTGATCAGGCTGTTGATTGGAATGTGGAATGTTGTCCCATTACACTTGTTGCTTGATATTGGCGGGAATTGTAACACGCGTTCCTACGCGTCGATCCAGAGCATCCCAAACATGGCGAGTATGCAGGCCAGAAACTGGGACATTTTCAGCTTCCAGGAATTGTGTACAGATCCTTGCGACATGGGGCAATGCATTATTATGCTGAAACATAAGGTGATGGCTGCTGATGAATGAGCCTCAGGATCTCATCACGGTATCTCTGTGCATTCAAATTGCCATCGATAAAATGCAATTGTGTTTGTTGTCTGTAACTTATCCCTGCCATACCATAACCCCAAAGCCACAATGGGGCACTCCATTCACAACGTTGATATCAGCAAAATGCTTGCCCACACGACACCATTACACGTGGTCTGTGGTTGTGAGGCTGGATGTACTGCCAGAATCTATAGAACGACGTTGGAGGTGGCTTATGGTAGAGAAATTAACATAAAATTCTCTGGAAACAGCTCTGGTGGACATTCCTACAGTCAGCATCCCTCAACTTGAGACATTGTGGCATTGTGACAAAACTGAACATTTTAGTGGCCTTTTATTGTCCCCAGCACAAGGTGCACCCGTGTAATGATCATGCTGTTTAATTATCTTCTTGATATGCCACACTTGTCAGGTGGATTGATTATCTTGGCAAAGGAGAAATGCTCACAAAATGAGAAAAATGGGCCAAAATTCACCCAAATTATTGTGGGAAGCTTGTGGAAGGCTACCCTAAACATTTGACCCAAGTTAAACAATTTAAAGGCAATGCTACCAAATACTAACTGAGTGTATGTAAACTTCTGACCCACTGGGAATGTGATGAAAGAAATAAAAGCTGAAATAGATCATTCTCTCTACTATTATTCTGACATTTCACATTCTTAAAATAATGTGGTGATCCTTACTGACCTGAGACAGGGAATTTTTACTAGGATTAAATGTCAGGAATTGTGAACTTAAGTTTAAATATATTTGACTAAGGTGTATGTAAAGTTATGACTTCAACTGTGTGTGTGTGTAATATATATATATATATATATAAATAAATAAATAAAACATCCCTTTTTCAGGACCCTGTCTTTCAAAGATAATCCAAATAACTTCACAGATGTTCATTGTAAAGGGTTTCAACACTGTCCCATGCTTGTTCAATGAGCAATAAACAATTAATGAACATGCACCTGTGGAACGGTCGTTAAGACACTAACAGCTTACAGGCGGTAGGCAATTAAGGTCACACTTGTGAAAACTTAGGACACTAAAAAGGCCTTTCTACTGACCAAAAGAAAGATGAACTGCGTGAACGTGCCTTAGGCATGCTGCAAGGAGGCATGAGGACTGCAGATGTGGCCAGGGAAAGAAATTGCAATGTCCGTACTGTGAGTCGACTAAGACAGCGCTACAGGGAGACAGGACGGACAGCTGATTGTCCTCGCAGTGGCAGACCACGTGTAACAACACCTGCACAGGATCGGTACATCAGAACATCACACCTGCGAGACAGGTACAGAATGGCAACAACAACTGCCGAAGTTACACCAGGAATGCACAATCCCTCCATCAGTGCTCAGACTGTCCGCAATAGGCTGAGAGAGGCTGGACTGAGGGCTTGTAGGCCTGTTGTAAGGCAGGACCTCACCAGACATCACCAGCAACAATGTCGCCTATGGACACAAACACACCGTCGCTGGACCAGACAGGACTGGCAAAAAGGGCTCTTCACTGAAGAGTCGCGGTTTTGTCTCACCAGGGGTGATGATTAGATTCACGTTTATCATCGAAGGAATGAGCGTTACACCAACGTGACACGCCTGTACTCGGGAGCGGGATCGATTTGGAGGTGGAGGGTCCGTCATGGTCTGGGGCGGTGTGTCACAGCATCATTGGACTGAGCTTGTTGTCATTGCAGGCAATCTCAACGCTGTGCATCACAGGGAAGACATCCTCCTCTCTCATGTGGTACCCTTCCTGCAGGCTCATCCTGACATGACCCTCCAGCATGACAATGCCACCAGCCATACTGCTCGTCCTGTGCGTGATTTCCTTCAAGACAGGAATGTCAGTGTTCAGCCATGGCCAGCGAAGAGCCCGGATCTCAATCCCATTGAGCACGTCTAGGACCTGTTGGATCGGAGGGTGAGGGCTAGGGCCATTCCCCGCAGAAACGTCCGGGAACTTGCAGGTGTCTTGGTGGAAGAGTGGGGTAACATCTCACAGCAAGAACTAGCAAATCTGGTGCAGTCAATGAGGAGATGCACTGCGGTACTTAATGCACCTGGTGGCCACACCAGATACTTACTGTTACTTTTGATTTTGACCTCCCCTTTGTTCGGGGACACATTATTCCATTTATGTTAGTCACATGTCTGTGGAACTTGTTCAGTTTATGTCTCAGTTGATGAATCTTATGTTCATACAAATATTTACACTTTAGGTTTGCTAAAAAATAAACGCAGTTGACAGTGAGAGGACGTTTCTTTTTTAGCTGATATATATGTATATATTTTTTTTTTTATTAAATCTAATTTACAAAAATCTGCAAGGAACAAGAGAAAATGCCTAAATCCAGATGTGCAAAGCTGATACAGACATACTTAAGACGACTCAAAGCTGTAATCGCCACCAAAGGTCCTTCTACAAAAGTAGTGACTCAGGGTTGTGAATACTTATGCAAATGAGATATTTATCCTTCATTTTCTATACCTTCGCTAACATTTCTAAAAGCATGTTTCACTGTCATTATGGGGTTGTGTGTGTGTGTAGATGGGGGGGAAAAACGAGCCGAATACAATAGGTATTACCGTGAAATGCTTACTTACAAGCCCTTAACCAACAATGTAGTTTTCGAAAAATACGAGTTAAGCAAATATTTACTAAATAAACTATAAAAGTTACAAAATAACAATAACGAGGCTATATACAGGAGGTACCGGTACAGAGTCAATGTGTGGGGGTAGAGGTTAGTCGAGGTAATATGTAAAGTGACTATGCATAGATAATAACAGCGAGTAGCAGCAGCTTAACAAAATGTGGAATAAGTCAAGAGGTATGAATACTTTCTGAAGGCACTGTATGTCAAGGGTTTTTGAAAATCAGGAAGGCAGAAGCCTCTGCAGAATTGCAGTTCACAGTCAGCCTAAAACATGACATAGTTGCTGTTGACACACAATGGAAGTGAAACAAGCTCCAAAATGGCTATTGTACAATTATCCCCAAACATTTCTCCCCAAACACAAGTGGTGACAACTTTGCAGGACTTAAATAATATCAGCCATTTTGTGTTGTGATATACAATGATACTTACAAATACACTCTCCACTTCTCTGGTTGAAGAAGATGTATTGTCCATTTCTGAGCTTGACTGAAAAGAAAATCTAAAAAGAACCATTTCAGGTAATGAAATGACCACACTCAAATCAGTGACTTGCATCTTATGTGAGGTTGAACTGACAGTCTTCCAAAATAAAAAAGGAAGCAAAGCGCCTTACTAGCAAGAGTGACACAGACAAGCTGATGTTAGAAGACAACATCTAGGTTAGGGCTATTCAAATGGCTGCCAGTGGGCAAGATGCGGCCTTTTACCAATTTAGATTGGCCATTTGCTCAAACATAAAAAACGATTTCATCAGCTAAAAATCCATGCAGAAATCCAATGTTAAGTGCCAAAATGAGTTCAACATTCTCCAATGGGAGAATCTGTTTTCCCAACGTCCTGCCCATTAAGTGCTGTCAATCAATAGCACTAAGATACCAGTTACAGCCAATCAGAGCAGCTAACAGGGGTACAGGGTCTGTCTGGTCACCTATAGGTGGTATGGACTCTTTCACCGCAGATGTGACTACACTGCCTGAGTGTGCTTTGCGCTAAACTCTGCGGTGAGTTAAAGAATGCACTGGACTCAGTTATGGCCATCATAAACTTTATCTGATCAACATTTAGCCTTCAACATTGCTTGTTTCTTAGTCTGCTGAAAGACATGTCTGCTGAGCATCATGATTCAGTGGTTAAATAAGGGTAGACCTAACGCTCTTAAGAGAGTATGTGAGCTTAGGGAGGGGAGAGTTGCTTATCTCTCGACTGCCGTCAGAAGAAACCCATCACATTCTAGAGAAAATGATTTTTTTTTTCAATCACTTGAATGGACTTAATTTGGGACTACAGGGGAGGGACAAAACAGTTAATGACATAAATTAAAAATAGTCTGCTTTCCAAAGAAATTTGGGTAACACTTTACTTGACACCCAGTATCATAACGTTATGGCACGGTCAAAACCATGTCAAAATATGTCATAACAGCTAACATAACTTTTCATAACACTCATGACCCATATATGTACACCTGCTGAGACAAATTGCATCATTTTATGGCTGGTTATGTTCAAATGTGTTTTTTTCCTGCCAATAACTTTCCTTTCGTTTGTTGTTGTAACAAATTCTTTAGTCATTTTTTCTCTCCATCATATTTAAAATAATTTGTCATTAAGCATTATGATCATTATGACCATCATAATCATATAAGCCAGATATGTATATCACGTACTTTCCCTTATGTCAGTCATCAGTCAAATAGAGGGTGTCTTGTCCTGTTCCTTAAATCTGCTCCTGCATGCACCCCAGTCATCAGAAACAAAGCATTTGGGTAGTTGCATGTCTGACATCAATGTGTGCACAAATACAATGATATTAAATTCTGGTCAATTCCAGAAAATGTTTGGTAACATAAACATACTACTGACAAGTAGGCTATGGTGTAATGAAATGTTTTGCTTTGTGTGGTAGGTTGTGGGTTTTGACATTTATGTAGGCGTCATAACCAGCCATAAAATAATTGAATATGTCACAACAGGTGTAAATATGCCAGTTTATGACAAGTTATGTCAGCTGTTATGACATGGTTATGACCGTTTCATAACGTGTAAGGACGCTGGGTGTCAAGTAAAGTGTTACAGACATGTTGTATTTTCCCAAACATCTTTGCAACGAGATTTGGTGAGTTTAATCTCCCCACAGAGGTGCTGAATTTTGTTAGGGACATGTTCGATACTGAAGGGGGAGGGGGCACTTCTTTGCGAAAGCTAAACAGGTGCCGACGTCACTCACCGAGGGTTCCCTCCAGCTGTAGACATGCAAACGTCTTATCTGAGGCAGGCACTTAAGTCTGTGGGCTGTGCAATGTTTTGGACTGATCATATTACTGCAGAGTAATTCCCAAACATGACAGCACTGGCGTTTTTTCTTTTAACGGTGTTTGGATAAACATACACAACATATAAATTCAGCTTCTCTCACATGAAAACGAACACTGTTCTTCTCTGTCAAATGTGCATCAACAACACTGCAGGTTGCCCTGAATTCATATGTGCCAAATGTTTTGCTCTTTCACAATTTAAAAAGTGCATCCAACTTGGAATTCTAACTCAGAAACTCTGGCATCTTTCTACAGCTCAGATTTTCCAACCTGAAGATTACTGACATTGTGATTTGACTCTGTTTTTTTCCCCAAGTTCCCAGTTGTCTTGAAAGCACCATTAATGTTTCTGCACTTTAATGTTCCATCATTATGCAGTTTTACATATTCATAAGCATGATCATTTCATACTTCAAAACATGTTCATAACAATTATCAGATTATCTTGAACCATCATCATAACATGGCATGTGCATTGTAACAATTAATAACCCCTTACATTGTCAGGTTAATTATTTTACTGATAAAAGTCTTTACAGTTTGAGTAGAATAGCTCTGACTTTTATTGACAAATTCTGTCAAATAGGACACAATGCGTGATTTCTGATTGTCTAGTTTTCTGGATATTACAAAAGGTGTACCGCAGAGATCAGTATTGGGACCTGTTCTCTTTCCCATTCATATAAATAATATTAAAACTGTTAAAACTTGTAATATTCATCTGTTTTCAGATGACACTTATGTATGCCATTGTCCCAACTGTTGACAAGGCTATATTAGAGCTGCAATTTGACTTTGTTGCCTTACAAAATAGCCTGTTTGGTTTAAAACATGTACTTCATGCGGGCAAGACTGTTGTATGTTGTTCTCTAATCCTCGCAAACAAAAAACATTTGACTACATATTTATTAATTGCCTTTCTCCCATCAATCTGGTTCCCGGCAATAAATACCTGGGCATTTGGATTGACAAGATTTAATGTTTAAAAAAAGATATGGATGAGATAGTTAATTATCCACGATTTAATGTGGGCTTCTTTATAGAAATATATATTGCCTCTCCCTAAATAGCAAGAAGCAGATTGTACATTCAACTTTCGTGCCAGTTCTTGATTACGGTGACACCATTTACCAGACTGCAGCAGCCATTACTGTTAAACCTTTGGATGCCATGTCTCCCATAGCTCCCTTCACAGGTGACAGTTTCAATACTCACCACTGAATGCTGTATCAAAAGGTTGGCTGGTTCTCATTAAAGTCCCGTAGATCAGTTAATTATTACCTTTTTATTTACAAAGTACTACTACACAATCTTCCGACTTATCTAACTTCACTGTTCAAATATAAAAACATGAGATACCAAACCCGTCCACGAGGTTGGTTGAATCTTAAGGTTCCTCGGGTCTCCACCGAACTAGGTAAATGTGCTTTTAGTTTTAAAGCACCACATTGCTGGAACCAACTATAAAATACATTACAATTGCATGTTCTGGTGCCACTCTGACAATTTAAAATATTGATTGGGGACCTGCTTATTGAGGAATGTAATAGTTTTCCTTGAATATTTGTGTATTGCTGTATTTTACTTGTTTCATATAGTATTTGATTTTTAGATTTATGAAATTATATATTGATGGCTCCCTTGTGAAAGAGAACCTCATCTCAATGGTGACTCCCTGCTAAAATAACGATACAATTAAATAAAATTAACTGGCAACATTGCCCAGCCCCTCAACCCCTCAACCCAATACAGAGAGAGGTAGGGAACTGGCAGTAATTAGACACTGAATGCATGTATTCACTAGGAAACAACATTAATACATGTAGCTAAGGATGCACAATCAATTAATTGGCTA
Source organism: Oncorhynchus clarkii lewisi (assembly GCF_045791955.1). Classification (NCBI taxonomy): domain Eukaryota; kingdom Metazoa; phylum Chordata; class Actinopteri; order Salmoniformes; family Salmonidae; genus Oncorhynchus; species Oncorhynchus clarkii. The sequence goes on from NC_092155.1 coordinate 54,604,807, forward strand.
GTAAGCCTACATGAAGCAGAAAACAACTAGCTGAATGTCAAATGTTTTTAAATCAGATAATGTTACAATATCTTACCTCCACACCAGTCGGGAAAGAGTGCTTGGTCCTGCTAAAGCGTCAATTGGCCTGTTTAGTCCCTGAAAGAAAACGGATTTAAAAAGATGATTTGCAACAAATAACCAATTCAGGATTTAAAAAATAAGCGGTTCTTTGTAGTTGACACATTCCTGAATGTACAATTAACTAGTTAGTTTAACTTTGGTTGTTCATCTAAACACCGCCTGCTGGCAATCAGCAGGGACATAAACGTTCAGCCTGCTGCAGAGACCCTTTCCATGGTCTCTCTAGTCTAGAGCAATGGTTAAATTGAGCATGTTTTACATCTCTAAATGGATAAACTTGTGAGAAATGTGATTATTGAACAAATCTGTGAGTTTGCATAATTTATTATCATCCTAAATTAAGATATTGAATTATTTTGCCATATCAAAATACAAAATAGGATTAATATGTAATTAATGTATATTACGCTACTTTCCATGATATAAACTGTGTGTTACTACTACATTACACAAACTGACCACATCGAATGGGGGGAGGGTTACACATGATTTTTACCTCAGATTGGTGATGTTAGTATAAAAGTTTATCGTCAACACGATGACAAAATATCAATTGCTTAAAACAGATCAATATCTTTGGTGTTGTAATGTTGATTTTGTCATACACGCTGAGGGTAGCAGGATTTAGAACGCTAATAACATTTTATTTCTCAAATGGCGCAGATAATTCGGACGGTCTATATAAAAGTCGATGACTACACAACAATAGACGGAATTGAAAGTCAAACGATTACTTAAATAGCCGCCAACCGTTGTCAATGTTGATACCTTATGGCGGGTCGTGATTCGTTGTAAATTAACTAAACAGAAAAAGTGTTGTATTCCCTTTTCCATGATGGCAGCCTCCCGAAATCAACATCCGCCATTTCAAAATAAAGATAGAAGCCTTATACAAATTATCATCTAACCAACCATGTACAGGTTATTCCAAGTTTCCGTGTGGCCTTTGAATAGCGTTAGTTTAAACAGCGCTACAACCCAAACGTTTACCCCCTGTTCTATTGATTTCAGTATGATATCGATGGAAGTGATTAACATAAAGGTGTTGTTACACTTACCTCGTTGGTGACCTACTTGAATCAAAATGCAACACTTCAAATTGTAGCTAGCGTTCTTCTACAAATTGTCCTCCAACCAGTGATGTACACATGATTCTCAAATTCCGTGTGGTTTTTGAGTGTGTGAGATTTACACAGCATTCCCCCCTCTCGGGCAATTTATTTCAACGTGATAATAGATTGGAGTGATTGACAAAACAATGTTGCGTTTCTCTTTTTGTTTTGGTGACCCCCATATCCAAATTCAACATTCCAAAATGCAGCTGACCGTTGTGAAGGGTATCCTCTAACCAGTGAAGTAAAAATATCCTCATTCCATGTGGTTTTGAGTTGTGGTAGTTTGAACAGCGCATCGATTAATGATTTAGTACCACTTGACAAAACTGGGTTTTGGTGCGTGTGGAGTTTATAGGGTGCTCGTTTAAAAAATACAAGTAATATGATTACTATTGTTGCACATGTAAGTGTAGTTAGTAAATTGTATGTTTACGTTTTCAATATATCACTAACTGTTTCTGCATATTGGTTATTGATTTGGACACTTTAAAACTGTTGGACATTGGGCTATTTATTAATGTCTTGTCAACAGGAAGCAGCGGCTGCATTATTTTCAACTAAAATTATAGGAATATAAATTGAATTTAGCATTTAATTTAATGGTATTGTACTGCTGAATGAGTCCAAAAACTTGCAGTGATTTATTTATTTGGATGATTTACCAAGAATCACCAAAACGGGTTTTTCGTCCCTACGTTACTAATCGGACGGTAGTGTCCAACAACGTAAGCTAACAGTAGTTAGCTAGATAGCTTGCTTGGCTAGTGGGATGATGTTGAAAACACACTCGGCGTTGCATACCCCAATGATCGAATTAAACATTCAAATGAAAGTAATTTGTTGAATAAATAAACGTTGTACTCACATTTCACGAAGTTGGTCTTTGTTATTCTAGCGAGAAAGCGTTCTCCCAAGAAATCTTCTTCAAATGTGGGTGGCAGATCACAATTTACTGTTAGGTGCATATAGCGCCATCTTCTGTACTGGAGTGTGAGGCCTTCCCTATTAATCAAGGTTATTAATCAATTTCTCTTATCTAGGCCCTGCGTTTTTGCCTACTTCTGGAATGTGAATTCATTGCAATTTGAGACAAAAATGGAAGGGAAATGGATGGGGAATCGGGAAGAAAAATTGCCCTACCAACTAACCCTACACCCAAAAAACCGCACCACTATTCCACTACTTGGCTCTATCTGATCCTACACCAAGCCGGCAGCCTGGGAGAACCCGGGACAACTATTGCCTAACATTAGCGTCACGGAAGTGTGTGTGGATTTTGTCAAGAAGGGATAAAGATTTTGTCAAATTTGACTTTTCGTAGGGGGTTTAGGAGAACTAATAAAAAAAATACGAGGCCAAATCATGAAGTCAGTGACCTTCAGGACGGAAAGTCGGAGCTCTAGAAAGAGGCCCGAGTGGGAATTCTGAGTTGGATGACCGTTCAAAATGATTTTTTTCCAGGTGGAACTCGTTTTCCAAGTTCCCAGTTGTCTTGAACGCACTGAATCCGGAAGTCGGAGATTTCCGAGTTCTCAGTTGTTTTGAACAAGGCATTCAAAGCGCCACCAGAAAGCGGTGAATGAGCGAGATTTCTTGCACGTTATCGTCACAAACCTGACATTTTTAAAGAGACGATGTACAATGCAATGCGTTTCAATAAGAATATAGTGCTTTACACAATGTAGAAACAACTTATTTTGTAATTTCAATGACAGGTATTCGTATCAACATTTTAGCTTTGATAATAAGCTGATGTATTTACAGTGTTACACATTAATTTCTATGGCACAACATGTGCTTCAAATGTAGCTAGAATTCATATAGTCCCAATATAGACTGTATCTCCCCCCCAAAATTCTGGCGCTCCTACATTTTATTTGGGGGCTCCTACCTTTCTTTAAGAAGGGAGTACCAGTGCTACCAATATTTTTGTTTTAAATTTAGAGCCTTGAACGCAGCTATAGTTTTCTTTCTCAAATGACACAGGTAATTCGGGCCGTCTCTATAAAAGTCACTAGCCACACACCAATAAACAGTCCCATTATCAATAAATAGCAGCCAACGATTGTCATTGTTTTTATTTTGTAACCTTTATTTAACTAGGCAAGTCAGTTAAGAACACATTCTTATTTTACAATGATGGCCTACCCTGGCCAAACCCTCCCCTAACCAATTGTGCACCACCCTATGGGACTCCCGATCACAGCCAGTTGTGATACAGCCTAGGATCTAACCAGGGTCTGTAGTGATGCCTCTAGCACTGAGAAGCAGTGCCTTAGACCGTTGCGCCACTTAGATATTGTATGGCGGGTTGTGAAAATGTGTTTTGTTCCCTTTTCGCTGATGGCAGCCTCCTGAAATTAACATCAGCCATTCCAAAATATACACTGAACAAAAATATAAACTGGATTTGCAACATTTTCAAATATTTTACTGAGTTACAATTCACATAAGGAAATTAGTCCATTGAAATAAATGATCCCCTAATCTTTAGATTTCACGTGACTGGGAATACAGATATGCATCAGTTGGTCACAGATACCTTTTTTTTTTAAGTAGGGGTGTGGATCAGAAAACCAGTCATTATTTGGTGTGACCACCATTTGACCACATCTCCTTCGCATAGAGTTGATCAGGCTGTTGATTGTGGCCTGTGGAATTTAGCCCCACCCCTCTTCAATGGCTATACAAAGTTAATGGATATTGGCGGGAACTGGAGCACGCTGTCATACACGTTGATCCAGAGTATCCCAAACATGCTCCATGGGTGACATGTCTGGTATGCAGGCCATGGAAGAACTAGGACATTTTCATGCTGAAACATGAGGTGATAGCGGTGGATGAATGGCACAACAATGGGCCTCAGGATCTCGCCACGGTATCTCTGTGCATCAAAATTGCTATGATAAAATGCAATTGTGTTCCTTCTTAGTAGCTTATGCCTGCCCATACCATAACCCCACTGCTACCATGGGGCGCTCTGTTCACAATGTTGACATCAAGCTCACAGGACGCCATACACTGTCTGCCATCTGCCCGGTACAGTTGAAACCGGGATTCATCCGTGAAGAGCACACTTTTCCAACGTGCCAGTGGCCATCGAAGTTGAGCATTTTCCCAGTGAAGTTGGTTACGACGACGAACTGCAGTCAGGTCAAGACCCTGGTGAGGACGAGGAGCACGCAGATGAGCTTCCATGAGATGGTTTCTGACAGTTTGTGTAGAGATTCTTTGGTTATGCAAACCCACAGTTTTATCAGCTGTCCAGGTGGCTGGTCTCAGACAATCCCGCAGGTGAAGAAACCAGATGTGGAGGTCCTTGGTAGGCGTGGTTACACGTGGTCTGGGGTTGTGAGGCTGGTTCGATATACTGAGAAATTCTCTAAAGCAACGTTGCAGTCAGTATGCCAATTGCACGCTCCCTCAAAACTTGAGACATCTGTGGCATTGTGTTGTGTGACAAAATGGCTTATTTTAGAGAGGCTTTTACTGTCCCCAGCACAAGGTGCACCTGTGTAGTGATCATGCTGTTTAATCAGATTCTTGATATACCACAACTGTCAGGTTGGCAAAGGAGAAATGCTCACCAACAGGGATGTTAACAAATTTGAGCTTATGGAACATTTCTGGGATCTTTTATTTCAGCTCATGAAACATGGGGCCAACAATATGTTGCACGCTTTCCTGAGATTGAGTAGCACAATAACCATCTTGTGGTGGGAGAGATCAGGAGCAATCAGGTCAACATAATTTACTTTTAGGACTGACTTAGAGATCTGTTCTGTTTACATAGATCTGTTGTGCAATTATCTAATCAAAGAGACAATGTGTGCTTGCTTTTATAGGCAGCTCAGATCCGTTAGCCAGTAATAGAGATAGAGATGCATATTGAAAAATGTGCATTGGCTGGTGCTAGGAAAGTGATTGAAGTCAGACACATCTCCATCTTTGTATCTTGAAATGTTCAGAGGAGGTTTTACCCCCTAGATAGAGACATCGGGAACATAGTCAGGAAGACAAATGACAGTACGAGGCGGTCAAGCATTCACCAAGTCAATCTGCAGGTAACCATTGCTTTGGTAGGAGATTGTTTTTTAGGATTGAAACAACATTGGAGAGAATTGATCCTTGCCTTCTGGCTGATCTATTTGTGGTATCAGGATGGGTGAAGAAGAGGTTGGGGACTGTTGAATCAGTGAAAGTAACTTAAAGTGGATTTGTGAATATATTTTTTGTGTCTTCCATCCTGAAGGAGCAGGTGTCCCAGGACAAGACCTGTGACTTGCTCTGCTATACGGGCGCAATTGAAAGGAATGACAATTGGAGTGATGTTAAGTGTTGAGGAGGACCAACTGAATTTGGAAGATTCGTGGTGTCTGCAACGCCTGCCGTTTGGTGTGACGCAGACCCGGTGGAGAGTGTGGTGAAGCAGAGAAGACACTGTCTGTCCTGCTCTGTTTTGATGCAGAGTCTTTACCCGACAAAGTCAAGTTGGGATGTCACTTATCCCGTGAGAGTTTTTATTCTGAAGCCATTATGGTTCTTTAGGTGCCAAGCTTATTGTAATGTTGCAACCGTGTGTAGGAGGGAGATTCTTAGATGTGAGAAGTGTGCAGGAGGGCATGAGACAAAGGAATGTGTAGTTTTGGTGGGAAAAGCTGTGTGTGTTAACTGTAAGGGTGCCCATGGTTCTGGAGATCAGAAGTGTCTGGTGAGAAAAAGGTAGGTTGAGGTTGCCAGGATCAGAGTAGTTCAGAAGGTGTTGTATGCTGAGGCAGTGAAGAGAGTAGCAGAGGAAAAGGGGTCCAGTGTAAGGGATCCTGAGAAGCTCTCTGTGAGTAGGCTGAGGCCAACAGAGAGTGATAGGAATGAAATGTGTTTCGGTAAGGTTGGCTCCTTAACATTCATAGCCATGGATATCAACTGTACTGCAGAAATGGAAACGTAAATCACAGAAAATAGATGTTGTGGTGGCAGCTGCAGAGAAGTACTTGGGTGTATGAGATTTTACTGCAGAGGAGTTACAAGGTGTGTTGAACTATCGTATCAGATAGGATAGGTTTAATGGGTGTAGGGTTAGATGGTAGGGACATTTTTCCCCTCCCTTTTGTGTCACAAAGTGGAACGAATTCACGCTCAAAAACAGTAGGCGGAAACACAGGGCTAGATACAACAAAAAGATTAATAGGGCCTCACACACTCCAGTGTAGTAGATGGCAGTGTATGCGCCTCTCAGTTGGTTGCGATCAGCCAGTACACATTTTAAAAAGAAGAAGAAGAACGCTGACGTCGACTTCTTCTCCAAAATGGCGAAGTGGACCTCAGACAAGCAAATTAATTGGTGCAGTTCTACTTTGTTGTTAAAAAAACGCACTGTAAGCATGGGTCAGACAAAATCCAGATTGTTGGGAAACAATTTTATTTTATTCTTGATGATATCGTCCATGATGCACATGGCATTGGCTGACGGAAAGACGCTCGTTTTGTTGGACAACCTCAACATCAGAGATACCCATGCAATCTTCTTCCGCAGTCTGGCAGGTGGAAGGAATACATGTTCTTTTCTCAGGCATTTGTTAGCTAGCTAGTTACAATTATACGTTTCTTTTTTATCCATAACGAAGATTTGTTTTCATTAATTTGTTTTCGTTCCGTTAGTAAGCTAACGTTATCTTAGTTAGCGCTCGTAACTCCACTAACGTTAGCTTGTTAGCTAATCGTTGCTAGCTAGGTTGCCAACGCAACCTATAGGATAGGAATAGGTGTCACTACTGGGGCATGTGGCATTGATTTGGGTAAAAAAAAGAAGGCCCGGGGCACCTGAGAATGTTAGCTTTTGCACTGTGATTGTACTACTACTTCATACACATTCTTTCAGTCCCTACTGCGCATGTACTGTTTGTTACATGATGTTTATCCCAACATTATGCATAAGTGTGTGTTGTTTTTATACACTAGAAATGCTGTGTTAACCCACCCTGGGCATCAAAATGGTTTAAAACAAAGTAACTTAGCGGACTTATTTCCAAATCAATTTCCACCAGGCTGATGTAGTTCTATGTCCCTCTTTGCAGATCGTGGCTTTGACCTTTCATTCAAGACTGCAGATGATCCTTCTCTTTCCCTGATCAAATATGGCCAATTTCTCTATGACCACCTCATCATCTTCTCCCCATCCGTGGAAGGTTAGTTACCTAATATTGCAGTTCTAATTTTTGACATTTCTTATCTTGCATCAAATCATTTTTGTTACAACAAACAGAGTACTAAATATTTAATGCAACTTTTATCCTATTAAGACTTTGGTGGCAACATCAGTGTTGAGACAATCACTTCCTTCATCGATGGTGGAGGCAATGTCCTGGTTGCTGCAAGCTCTGATATTGGTAAGTGAAAAATATATTATTCTTACTTGTGTAAAAACCACAGATGTTGTTTCTACAACATGTACGTGCTGACCAAACTAACCAAGATGTTGCAAAATAAATGTACACAGGTTATTTAATCATTTCATCCAAACATCAACAAACTTGGTTCCATTTTAGACGCTTGACCCGCTGCAAGTCCTGCCTCTCCCATCTACTCATTGGTTTTTAGGAGCATACTAACCCACGTGGTTGATTGAAAGATGAACAAGATCCACACGCCAGTCCAGTTGGTGGTGGTAATGCACCTTAAAGTTGGTTGCCAACTGCCATATAGAATCCACAGAAGAATAAGAATGAAGGAGGGAAGATTAATTAAATAAAACTAACTTTAAAACTAACTAGGGTTCCCCTTTTATCTATGGATTAATTGTCAGAGTAGAGAACACATGATTTTGTGACTCAAAATGGGTCAAAATTTTACAAAGAAAAAAAGGACCATGTGCATTTCAAGTAAAATAACAATCCAATGTTTATCTCCCAGGACAAATTAGCTAGCAACAGCAAGCTTGCTAAATATCCATGAATGTTTCGACCTGTCCAATAATGAATATAGTTCATTTACAGTTGGTTTGGTATTTAAACCTGCGTGTCATGAGCACGTCTGATGGGGATAGACAAAACATGCGCACACTGAGTCTGTTTGGTCAGAATGTTTCACAGTAACTAATGCCATTCTCCTGTAATCTCCTTTGTCCTAGGTGACCCTCTGAGAGAGATAGGCAGTGAATGTGGAATTGAGTTTGATGAGGAGAAGACTGCTGTCATTGATCATCACCATTACGATGTGTCAGACCCTGGTGAGGTAAGCAGAATAAAGAACATTCTAATGTAAACCTTTTAGCATTAGGTTTTGCAATTGCTTACAGGGGCATGTGTCAATGCACTTCTGTCTAATAATGGAGAATTCCCAAGTTAAGTCTCAAGAAAAGGTGTGAAATGGGTATTGAGTGACCATTAAAATTGCAGAGCACTTGAGGTAGGCGAATGAAGTGAATCATAAGAGGTAAACTTCCCCCCTATTCCTTCCCCTAGCATACCCTGATTGTTGCTGATCCAGACAATCTTCTGAAGGCTCCCACTATTGTCGGGAACCCCAGTGACAAACCCATCCTCTTCAAGGGTGTTGGGTGAGTCTACCATTACAGTTGAGAACAAGTATTGTCAGTTCTAAACAAGGGAGTTACTACACTGGTATTATGTTGTTATACCCCTATGGACATATTTTTATATGGTAAAGGATTGTTGTCCTCTCCCCTTCTTCCAGCATGGTGGCAGACCCAGATAACCCCCTGGTCCTGGACATTCTGACTGGCTCCTCCACCTCCTACTCCTACTTCCCTGACCGACCCATCTCTCAGGTAATACCAACACTGTTTCCTTCCTTATCAAACATTCTCCTTTGAAATTTGACTAACTTATGTGTGTAAGGTGTTTATAACTGAAACTTTATATTTTGGTTGACACTACGCTCTCCTTTCTGGACAGTACCCCCATGCTGTTGGAAAGAACACTCTTTTGATCGCTGGGCTCCAGGCCAGGAATAACGCCCGAGTGGTATTCAGTGGCTCACTGCACTTTTTCAGCGACGCCTTCTTCAACGCCGCTGTTCAGAAGGCCACACCTGGCTCCCAGAGGTAACCCTCTCTCATAATGCTTTTCATCATCTGCTCTGTAGTTGCCTGCCCTACTTTTATCCTGATTTTCATTGTTCAATAATCACCTTTTATATTTTAAGAAATGGAATAACTGTGTTTTAATTCCAGTCTTGGATCTCTTGTAGGTACGCTCAGACTGGGAACATGGAATTAGCCGAGGCTCTGTCCCGATGGGTGTTCAAGGAAGCCGGTGTACTCCGGGTGGGAGCCGTTACACATCATCCTGTGGGGGAGAGCACCCCTCCTGCAGCTTACACCATCACAGACCTTGTGGTGAGTCACTATTTAATCCATCAACATCTCGTGGTAAGACATTTTTGCTGTCCATTATGACAGTATTTAGTTATTTTTCTTATTTAACAAAACATTAAAATGTGAAAATATGCCAATTTAGCTAATGTGGATGAAAAAAGGCATGAATATTTTTGTTTTTTTACTCCATGAACTGTGGCCATTATGTTGTTTCTGTCCTTTTCCTCCGACACAGGAGTACAGCGTTGTAATTGAGATGCTGTCCGAGGGCAGCTGGATTCCCTTTGATGGGGAAGACATCCAGTTGGAGTTTGTGAGAATCGACCCCTTCGTCAGGACCTACCTCAAGAAAAATGGTATGAACATTTCAGAGATTACTCTTTATTTTCATGATTATTTACATTGTGGAAATTGATTGAACAGTTTGATGTCAATCAAATAATTATATTTACCTGAATAGGAGATAAATACAGCGTCCAGTTCAAGTTGCCTGACGTGTATGGAGTGTTCCAGTTCAAGGTGGACTACAACAGGCTAGGCTACACACACCTGTACTCCTCTACCCAGGTGAGGGAACTGTCATGTTTTGAAATGGAAGGCTCTTGAGTATATCAAGGGCTACACCAGCTAATTCATTGTACGTGTCACACTATAAGCAAACAAAGTATAGTACTCAATTGCTAATGTATACATGTCCTCTCCCATAGGTTTCTGTGCGTCCTCTGCAGCACACGCAGTATGAGCGCTTCATCCCCTCAGCGTTCCCTTATTACGCCAGTGTCTTCTCCATGATGGGAGGACTCTTTGTCTTCAGCATAGTCTTCCTTCACATGAAAGAAAAGGAAAAATCAGACTAGGGAGATGAAACGTTTCGAGAAAAGCTTATTAAATTAGGAGGGAGGGGTGGTAGATTAAGAATTTGCCTTATTGGGGTGAAGGTTCTTGGTTGCTTAAATCATCTGGCAGAGTCTGCAAGAAGAGTTGGTGAGAATTGAACATGTTGCTTCTCTATTGGTTGTGGGGGAATTTAATGAGGGCTTTGCAGGCAAACTAATTCAGCTGTGGCTGAGATTTTTTGTCATTCTGAAAATAATACACTTGTGTAAAATAATCACTCAAATTATCTGTGCACATCTCTGAATTCAGTCAGCAATTGGATATGGTTGCTTCACGATCTCAATAACAGATGGAACACTTGTTTGGAAAAATCCCATGAATGTATGTTTTTCCCACCCCCTTGTATGAGGATAAAAACATTTTGATGCAGTACATGCACTGAATATTTTTGTTTTGTCTGATCAAATAGTCTTGCCAATAGAAACACTAACATGTTTGCAACAAACGTTACATAAATCCTTAAACTACAATAAAATGTTGACATTCCACTCTGTTGAAGTCTTAATTGTGATCAATTGTGTGTATATATAAATCATTGAGCTGGATAGGGTAGAGAACATGTCGTTTTTTTTAAAAGACAAACTACAGCAAAAAAAAATCAGTTACCCACATTTGTTGGAGGTGATGTTCGTGGGTCACGAGCTCGTTGACAGGCATTTGGTGACTTATCAGTCAATTCTATAACTTCAAATGGCAAGCTGCTAAATTTAACCATAGACAGTACAGTATGAAGATGGGCAGAAATTGCTTCCCAAATGGAGATACCCGATCACGCTTCTAGGCCATGTCATGGCGACGTTGGCTAGCTAAGCTCATGCGCAGAAACACTTCTTCGGCTCTAATGATGGTCTCGCGCCGGAATGCGCACGTGCTGGACGTCGACTTAAAGGCACTCCTTCGATATAAAGTAATTTTTGACAAAGGAAAACGTCAATTTCACGAGGTTGGAGTAACAACAAGTTCAATTACTTAAGACGTGGGCTCGAATCTAGGTTGTGTATTGACATTTCTAGAAAATTAACTATAGAATGCCCTTTCACTTCTGGAATTGAATTGTTAAATCGGAAACCCCGGTCTGTTCTGCTTGCTCTGTTTCGCAAGCGTTGCCGGAAGCCTCGCGATGTTGCACCTCTGGCTTTAGAGCCTGGGTTAGCATTGTCTTGAATATATTCCTCCGGACTAAACATCGAGTTTGTTAAAACTTGGTCATGGTTTCTACATTTTACATCATAAAGTTGAACTACAACATAAGTTTAAACAAGTTGAGTGCCGGCTAACTACAAAAAGTAAAAGTTACCGGCTACGACAGCAGGATATTTACTCCCTACTAGCGCTGACGCCAACTAACGTGCTGGCCAGTTCGGTTGACTAACGACGTTAGACACTCGAACCTTAGTAGGAGGACTAGTATGAGGGAGGACGACGTTGCCAGTCAACGTTATTAGCCATGGCCATGTTGTCTTATGCTAGTTGTTACATTACCTAGCCAGCTCTTTGTTTGATATGTTGTTCGCTTCGCTAGCCAATTATCAGTGTTGAAAATATATGGCTGGCTAGCTTTGAGAACATCGACAGCAGACCACATTGAGACCCCTGGAAATCAGCTGACAGCTGCAGGCAGCCAAGGAGACCAGTCAGTGATGGATCAACTCAAAGTCAAGGACCGAATATTGGAAAACATTTCTTCGTCTGTCAAGAAGGTAAGACTGATAACAAGTCTATACACATACCGTTAGCAAGATCAGCTAACTTATTTGAAGACGGTAAACACCAGTATTACCCTGCTTGCCTGCTAGGTGGGCCTGACTCATCGTAGAAAACAGTTGCTGACTATCTGTGAGGTCTTTGAAGATTGTTTAGCTAACGTTAAACACATGGATTACGTTTGTAATGTCATGGGTGTTTTGTCTTGCTAACTTAGCTGACACTGTGTTGTATTCGCTAATGCTGTCATGTAAACAAACACTTTCTTGCTTCTAAAATTCTGAGTCACGGCCAATTCAACAACCCTCGGTTAGCTAGGTCTATTTTTGAAGGCCAAAATAACTTTTGTTGCTTATTTTCCAAACACATTTCAATATGCTTGCTTAATATAGGCATAGTTACGCATACTGTGACCACATTCAATTTGACTTCTGGGTTACTTAATCAATTAAGCTAAACCCTGGTTGAATGTTTGTTGATGTTCATCCTTTGCATACACCTGTACAGTTAACGTTCAGTCCCATCCTTCCAAAGTATTTGCACTGTGCCAGACTGACAGTGCTTTAATAGACCTTGCCTGGTATGATTTTCAAGTCCTCTCCAGTTTATATTCAGTTTGTTCCTGTTCCCAGTCACATGATTGTCATCAGGTGACTGGAATTTAAGATCCCACATTCCTTTATATTCAGTCAGTCCTGTTAAACTAGTCTTTTCAGGGGTTATGAACAAAAGTCTGATTAATGCTTTTAAGTCAGTCAAAGTAATACCATTTAGTGGATCAGATGTACAGTAGCAATTATCCAATTTCAGGCTCCATGCTTGCAGATATCTGGCACTGAGGGACTCCTCTCAACATCTCATGAAGAAGATATCCCTATATTTCTAGTTTGGCTGTGGGCCTAGTACTCTTGTCAGCTCCATATGTTTTGTGCTCTGACTGCAGTTGCAGAGTTACTTTGCTGCCTGTGAGGATGAAACTCCAGCCATCCGGAATCACGACCGGGTCCTACAGCGACTGTGCGAGCACCTTGACCATGCTCTACTCTATGGGTAAGAAGACTGAGCCAAATCTGCTCAGTACTTTAATACATCCTAACTCAGTTCAATTCTCATAGTCTGTGCATTGCAGGCTGCAGGATATCTCCTCAGGTTACTGGGTACTGGTTCTACACTTCACCCGCAGGGAAGTGGTCCGGCAGGTAGACGAGCTCCAGCACATAGCAACCAACCTTGGGCGAAGTAAGAACACCATTTTTACTGCTTTCTTACGCACACATCCACATTCATGGTCAGTCTTGTGGGCAACTTGAGAAACAAACGTTTCACAGCAGTTAATACATACATGCCATTTCTGTCAATCAATTCATACACCTACATTTACTGTGATAAAATGAATGACATATGTAAGCCAGTGGTTTGCTAATTGTAAGTTCCTCTTGTGCCACATGCCAGAAATGTAGCATGATGTTGTTATTTGAGGTCAGGATTACAGTAATTACCATTGGTGTTTGCACATATGTTTCTCTTTTTACAGAAGTTTCTTTGCAGGCCTACTTATTTGCAAGTTCAGGCAGGAAATAAATAATACATGGTACTAGTAAATATGACCTACATATGCCCATGTTTGTCCCTTGTTTATATTTATTTTCTATGCAGGTCGTGCCTGGCTATACCTAGCACTGAGTGAGAGCTCCTTAGAAAGCTATCTCCGTCTCTTCCAAGAGAACCAAGGATTGCTGCAGAAGTATTACTTCAAGTGAGTGTTCTGACCCAAAGAGCCCTAAATTATGCATTTAGACTAAAATCAAATATAATTTTGTCACATGCACCGAATACAACGGGTGTAGACTTTACTATAAAATGCTTGCCTACGAGCCTGTCCCAACTATGCAGAATCAAAAGATAATAAAAATAGTAACACAAGGATTAAGAAAATAAAATATTTAAGATATGCATACACACACACACATACACACACATACAGTGGGGCAAAAAAGTATTTAGTCAGCCACCAATTGTGAAAGTTATCCCACTTAAAAAGATGAGGCCTGTAATTTATCATAGGTACACTTCAACTATGAATTTATTTGCAAATTATGGTGGAAAATAAGTATTTGGTCAATAACAAAAGTTTATCTCAATACTTTGTTATATGCCCTTTGTTGGCAATGACAGAGGTCAAACGTTTTCTGTAAGTCTTCACAAGGTTTTCACACACTGTTGCTGGCCCATTCCTCCATGCAGATCTCCTCTAGAGCAGTGATGTTTTGGGGCTGTTGCTGGGCAACACTGACTTTCAACTCCCTCCAAAGATTTTCTATGGGGTTGAGATCTGGAGACTGGCTAGGCCACTCCAGGACCTTGAAATGCTTCTTACGAAGCCACTCCTTCGTTGCCCGGGCGGTGTGTTTGGGATCATTGTCATGCTGAAAGACCCAGCCACGTTTCATCTTCAATGCCCTTGCTGTAGGAAGGAGGTTTTCACTCAAAATCTCACGATACATGGCCCCATTCATTCTTTCCTTTACACGGATCAGTCGTCCTGGTCCCTTTGCAGAAAAACAGCCCCAAAGCATGATGTTTCCACCCCCATGCTTCACAGTAGATATGGTGTTCTTTGAATGCAACTCAGCATTCTTTGTCCTCTAAACACGACGAGTTGAGTTTTTACCAAAAAGTTATATTTTGGTTTCATCTGACCATATGACATTCTCCCTAGCTTCTTCTGGATCATCCAAATGCTCTCTAGCAAACTTCAGATGGGCCTGGACATGTACTGGCGTAAGCAGGGGGGGCATGTCTGGCACTGCAGGATTTGAGTCCCTGGCGGTGTAGTGTGTTACTGATGGTAGGCTTTGTTACTTTGGTCCCAGCTCTCTGCAGGTCATTCACTAGCTCCCCCTGTGTGGTTCTGGGATTTTTGCTCATCGTTCTTGTGATCATTTTGACCCCATGGGGTGAGATCTTGCGTGGAGCCCCAGATCGAGGGAGATTATCAGTGGTCTTGTATGTCTTCCATTTCCTAATAATTGCTCCCACAGTTGATTTCTTCAAACCAAGCTGCTTACCTATTGCAGATTCAGTCTTCCCAGCCTGGTGCAGGTCTACAATTTTGTTTCTGGTGTCCTTTGACAGCTCTTTGGTCTTGGCCATAGTGGAGTTTGGAGTGTGATTGTTTGAGGTTGTGGACAGGTGTCTTTTATACTGATAACAAGTTCAAACAGGTGCCATTAATACAGGTAACGAGTGGAGGATAGAGGAGCCTCTTAAAGAAGAAGTTACAGGTCTGTGAGAGCCAGAAATCTTGCTTGTTTGTAGATGACCAAATACTTATTTTCCACCATAATTTGCAAATAAATTCATTAAAAATCCTACAATATGATTTTCTGGAATTTTTCCCCCTCTTTTTGTCTGTCATAGTTGAAGTGTACCTATGATCAAAATTACAAGCGTCATCTTTGTAAGTGGGAGAATTTGCACAATTGGTGGCTGACTAAATACTTTTTTGCCCCACTGTACATACATACATACATACAGTGAGTGCAGAATTCAGGCCCCTTGACGTTACCAGCCTTATTCTAAAATTGATTTTTTTTTTTCTTCCCCCCATCAATCTACACAACCCCCCCCCCTCACATTTACATAAGTATTCAGACCCGTTACTCAGTACTTTGTTGAAGCACCTTTGGCAGCGATTACAGCCTCGATTCTTCTTGGGTATGGGTACGCTACAAGCTTGGCACACCTGTATTTGGGGAGATTCTCCCATTCTCTGCAGATCCTCTCAAGCACTGTCAGTTTGGATGGGGAGCGTTACTGCACAGTTATGTTCAGGGCTCTCCAGAGATGTTGGATCAGGTTCAAGTCCGGGCTCTGGCTGGGTCACTCAAGGACATTCAGAGACTTGTCCTGAAGCAACTCGTGTTTTCTTGGTTGTGTGCTTAGGGTTGTTGTCCTTTTGGAAGGTAAACCTTTGCCCCCCGTCTGAGGTTCTGAGCGCTCTGGAGCAGGTTTTCATCATGGATCTCTCTACTTTGCTCCGTTCATCTTTGCCTCGATGCTGACCAGTATCCCAGTCCTTGCCACTGAAAAACATCCCCACAGCATGATGCCTCCACTACTACCTTGGTTTTTGCTCTGGCATGCACTGTCAACTGTGGGACCTTATATTGACGTGTGTGTTCCTTCCCAAATCATGTCCAATCGATAGAATTTATCACAGGTGAACTCCAATGAAGTTGTAGAAACATTTCAAGGATTATCAATTGAAACAGGATGCACCGGAGTTAAATTTTGAGTCTCATAGCAAGGATTGTCGTGGAAATTCTACACATGGGACACTCGACGTCAGTGTTTAATGAATCATTGTTGATTAACAGTTAACTGGCGAGGTTCCAGCAAACTTGATGCACCATAGTGAACATCTGTCAGGAGCTCTACCGGGGCAGTCCCGTTAGTTCTTTTATTCTGCGAACAAGTTATAGGTATGATTTTAGCTTGTTCTTCATTCATAATTAATTCATCATTAACGTTTGCTTCATTCATGTGACCGACCAATACTGGTTCATTCATGTGACAGACCAATACCTCAACACTTCTTCTCTTGAAGCTGAGACCTTGAAATGTAGATATTTTGTTCTCAAAGCAAGGGTCTGGGTGTACTGCTGAATTGCAGATAATGAGAGTGAGGATTTGTTCAATCGGTCACTTACATGAACACAGAAACTAGTTATTAGAAAAGCACAAGATAAAATGTTCCGTCACAGTTTCTTAATATTTATGTAAATCACTAATTATGGAGGTATTGTGTGTAGGTTGGAGTTTAAAAAAATTAATTTAGAGTATGGCTGTAACGTAACAATGTGGAAAAAGGGAAGGGGTCTGAATACTTTCCGAATGCACTGTACATGCAAATACAGGGAGTACCAGTACCGGATCGACTGGGATATTCTGTAATGATGTCAATGATCATTGTCCAATTGCTTGTATTAGAAATACATGACCAAAGCCAAACCCTGTTATATTTTTAAAATATATTTTAGACAGTTTTATGAGCAAGCGTTCTGACATGATCTGTACCATTTAATATTGACATGTCTGATTCCCGATGTTGACACTGCCTGGGACTATTTCTATACATGTCTTTCCATCTGTGATAAGCATGTCACTTTGAATACATTTAGAATCAGTGGAAGGGTTTTCAGGTAACTGAAAAACTGCTCTCCGCAGCTGATGTAAGACCTTTTTAAACAGGTCAACATTCACCGGGCCAGACGGATTACCAGGACGTGTACTGCAAGCATGCACTGACCAACTGGCAAGTGTCTTCAATGACATTTTCAACCTCTCCCTGTCTGTAATACCAACCAGTTTCAAGCAGACCACCATAGTCCCTGTGCCCAAGATCACAAAGGTAACCTGCCTAAATGACCACTGACCCATAGCACTCACATCTGTAGCCATGAAGTACTTTGAAAGGTTGGTCATGGCTCACATCAACACCATTATCACAGAAACCCTAGACCCACTCAGTTTACATACTACCCCAACAGATCCACAGATGATACAATCTCTATTGCACTCCACACTGCCCTTTCCCGCCTGGACAAAAGGAACACCGATGTGAGAATGCTATTCATTGACTACAGCTCAGCGTTCAACACTATAGTGCCTTCAAAGCTGATCACTAAGCTATGGACACTGGGATTAAACACCTCTGACTGCAACTGGATCCTGGACTTCCTGACGTGCCGCCCCTAGGTGGTAAGGGTAGGTAACAACACATCTGTCACGCTGATCCTCAACACGGGGGCCCTTCAGGCGTGCGTGCTCAGCCCCCTCCTGTAGTCCCTGTTCACTCATGACTGCACGGCCAGGCACGACTCCAACACCATCATTAAGTTTGCCGATGACACAACGGTGGTAGGCTTGATCAACAACGAGACAGCCTATAGGGAGGAGGTCAGAGACCTGACTGTGTGGTACAAGGACAACAACCTCTCCCTCAATCAAGATAAAGGAGATGATTGTGGACTACAGGAAAAGGAGGACTGAACACGCTCTCATTCTCATCAACGGGGCTGTAGTTGAGCAGGTTGACAGCTTCAAGTTCCTTGGCATCCACATCACCAACAAACTAACATGGTCCAAACACACAAAGACAAGTCGTGAAGAGGACACAACGAAACCTATTCCCCCTTTAGGAGACTGAAAAGATTTGGCAATGGTCCTCAGATCCTCAAAAGGTTTTACAGCTGCACCATCGATAGCATCGTGACTGGTTGCATCACTGCCTGGTATGGCAACTGGTCGGCCTCCGACCGCAAGGCAGAGGGTAGTACATGCAGCCCAGTACATGACTGCGGCCAAGCTTCCTGCCACCCAGGACCTCTATACTAGGCGTTGTCAGAGGGAGGCCCTAAAAATTTGTCAGACTCCAGCCACCCAAGTCATAGACTATTCTCTCTGCTACTGCACAGCAAGCGGTACCTGAGCGCCAAGTCTAGGTCCAAGAGGCTTCTAAACAGCTTCTACCACCAAGCCATAAGACTCCTGAACATCTAATCAAATCGCTACCCAGACTATTAGCACCCCCCCCCCCCCCCGCTTTTACGCTGCTGCTACTTTGTTATTATCTATGCATAGTCACTTTATTAACTCTACCTACATGTACATATTAAACTCAATTACCTTGACTAACCGGTGCCCCCCGCACATTGACTCTGTACTGGTACCCCCGCTATTGTTATTTTACTGCTGCTCTTTAATTATTTGTTACTTTTTATTTTTATTTAAACTGCGTTGTTGGTTAAGGGCTTGAAAGTAAGCATTTCACTGTAAGATGCATGTGACAAATAAAATTGGATTTTAAATCAATGTCAGGTTCTAATGATTCCTCTGGCCTTCCTGACCAATTAATGATGGATTCTAATAAAGTGAAGGATAAAGCCCATATTGTAGGGGTTTTTAACAAGCACTTCATGTACAGTTGAAGTTACATACACCTTAGCCAAATACATTTAAACTCAGTGTTTCTCAATTCCTGACATTTAATCCTTGTATAAATTGCCTGTCTTAGATCAGTTAGGATCACCACTTTATTTTAAGAATGTGAAATGTCAGAATAATAGTAGCAAATTATTTCAGCTTTTATTTCTTTCATCACATTCCCAGTGGGTCAGAAGATTACATACACTCAATTAGTATTTGGTAGCATTGCCTTTAAATTGTTTAACTTGGGTCAAACGTTTCGGGTAGCCTTCAACAAGCTTCCCACAATAGGTTGGGTCTATTTTCGCCCGTTCCTCCTGACATAGCTGGTGTAACTGAGACAGGTTAGTAAGGCCTCTTTGCTCTCACACGCTTTTTCAGTTCTGACCACAAATTTTCTATAGGATTGAGGTCAGGGCTTTGATGGCCACTCCCATACCTTGACTTGGTTGTCCTTAAGCCATTTTGCCACAACATTGGAAGTATGCTTGGGGTCATTGTCCATTTGGAAGACCCATTTGTGACCAAGCTTTAACTTCCTGACTGACGTCTTGAGATACTTCAATATAGCCACATAATTTCCCCTCATGATGCTGTCTATTTTGTGAAGTGCACCAGTCCCTCCTGCAGCAAAGCACCCCCACAACATGATGCTGCTACCCCCGTGCTTCACTGTTGGGATGGTGTTCGTCGGCTTGCAAGCATCCCCTTTTTCCCATCAAACATAACGATGGTCATTATGGCCAAACAGTTCTATTTTTGTTTCATCAGACCGGAGGACATTTCTCCAAAAAGTACGATCTTTGTCCCCATGTACAATTGCAAACCGTAGTCTGGCTTTTTTATGGCGGTTTTGGAGCAGTGGCTTCTTCCTTGCTGAGCGGCCTTTCGGGTTATGTCAATATAGGACTCGTTTTACTGTGGATATAGACACTTTTGTACCTTTTGTACGCTATTTCCTCCAGGATCTTCACAAGGTCCTTTGCTGTTCTGAGATTGATATGCACTTTTCGCACCAAAGTACGTTCATCTCTTGGAGACTGTTACGAATCCCTTTTGGCCCGACAGTCTAGGGGGGGATGGTAATGAGACCCGTAACATAACTCATGCAAATTATAATAGTGACAAAGTAAAAGTGAGAACGAAATAACTACGACAACTGAAATCTACCGTCAAACTCCAGGTTTATTTGTGTAAACACGGTAATGGGGGAGCAGGAAAAGGGGCTAAGCTGGACCCAAGGAAAGAAACCATAAGTATTCAAAAACACCCCTAAGCTAGACTAGCCTACTTTAACAACAGCTAACTAACTAACCAAAAATACAGTGGGTGGTCCGCCCAGTTCTAACTAGTGTATTTAACAAAGTCTACCTACGGGTAGTGTATGCCCATGGGCGACTTGTCTTGGTTTCCCCTTTTCCCACCTGCAAACAAACACCATAACCAAAACAATACTCACAGGTGATGAAAGTGCTATGGAGGTGCTCAAACAAAAGAGAGGTTAAGACACAAAGAGAGTAAAACACAGAGACCTACAGACATGGCATTTACAGAGAGATTGAGCTCTAGAGTAAACAACTGATGGGGTTTTTAAACCAAGGGAAAGGAACTGTGATAGGGTAGGAAACAGGAGGAGGTGTGTCTTCTGATTGATGATTGGATTGGTGACTGATTGGGGAGTGATGATTTTCACCTGTGAGGGGAGAAGGAGAGAAAAGAACACAGGATACACACAGACACAGGGTACCTGTATCCGTAACAGACACAGAACACGTCTCCTTCCTGAGCAGTATGACAGCTTATACTTGTGTACTATTGTTTGTACAGATGAACGTGGTACCTTCAGGCGTTTGGAAATTGCTCCCAAGGGATGAACCAGACTTGTTGAGGTCTACAATTTCTTTTCTGAGGTCTTGGCTGATTTCTTTTGATTTTCCCATGATGTCAAGCAAAGAGGCACTGAGTTTGAAAGTAGGCCTTGAAATACATCTACTGGTACACCTCCAATTGACTCAAATGATGTCAATTAGCCTATCAGAAGCTTCTAAAGCCATGACATCATTTTCTGGAATTTTCCAAGCTGTTTAAAGGCACAGTCAACTTAGTGTATGTAAACCTCTGACCCACTGGAATTGGGATACAGTGAATTATAAGTGAAACAATCTGTCTGTAAACAATTCCTTGTGTTGTGCACAAAGTAGATGTCCTTAGTGACTTGCCATAACTATAGTTTGATAACAAGAAATTTGTGGATTGGTTGAAAGCGAGTTTTAATGACTCCAACCTAAGTGTATGTAAACTTCAACTGCATGCTGTACGTTTTTGATAATGTTGGGGCTCAGGCTTCTAATGTAAGCTCTGTTATTGTAAATTAAATGCCCTTGTGAACCATTTACATTTTGAGCCTGTTTCTTATGCTAAGGTCTGTAAAGCTCTACATGCAAGAGACACTAAAAAGTTTGCAGGTCCAGACAACCTGGATCCCTCCTACCTCTAAAAGATAGCAGCTGGTATTATTACTGAACCTGTGGCTCACATTGTCAACTTGAGTCGCTTGACCAATTCCATACCCAGCATTTGGAAATCCGCTTAGATTAGCAAGATTCCTCAGATGCTAATAACTATCATCCTATCTCTAAACTCCATATCCTGGCCAAGGTCTTTGAATCCCCGATGAACACACAGTTAAAAAACATATTAATTGAAAGGAACATACTGAGAGCAGTTCAGTCTGGCTTTAGATCAGGGCACATCACCAAAGCTGCAGCTATGCCAGTGGCAAGTGACAGCATTTGGGAAATGGGATGCAACCGAAGTTGCATCTATATGCAGATGCTAGTCATTTATTAATGTTCTCCTTCTCTGGTTCAGGCTGTTGAAGATCTCCAGACTGCTTTTCAGTTACCGCAGGACTCCCTTTATGGTCTCCAACTGGTCTTGAATGTACAGAGAGAAAAAATTCATGACCTTTGCCGGAGCTCACACTCAGCCAGAGTGTGAGCTCTTTGTCGCAACATCCTCTCACTGCCAACTGCGTTTTATTTTCAGCAAACTTAACATGTGTAAATAGTTGTATGAACATAACAAGATTCAACAACTGAGACATAAGCTGAACAAGTTCCACAGACATGTGACTAACATAAATGGAATAATGTGTCCCCGAACAAGGGGGGGGGTCAAAATCAAAAGTAACAGTCAGTATCTGGTGTGGCCACCAGGTGCATTAAGTACTACAGTGCATCTCCTCCTCATGGATTTGCCAGTTCTTGCTGTGAGATGTTACCCTGCTCTTCCACCAAGGCACCTGCAAGTTCCCGGACATTTCTGCAGGGAATTGCCCTAGCCCTCACCCTCTGACCCAACGGGTCCCAGATGTACTCAATGAGATTGAGATCTGCGCTCTTCGCTGGCCATGGCAGAACACTGGCATTCCTGTCTTGCAGGAAATCACGCACAGAACAAGCAGTATGGCTGGTGGCATTGTCATGCTGGAGGGCCATGTCAGGATGAGCCTGCAGGAAGGGTACCACATGAGGGAGGAGGATGTCTTCCCTGTAATGCACAGCATTGAGATTGCCTGAAATGACAACAAGCTCAATCCGATGATGCTGTGACACTGCCCCAGACCATGACGGACCCTCCACCTCCAAATTGATCCCGCTCCAAAGTACAGACCTCGGTGTAACGCTCAATCCTTCAACGATAAACACAAATCAGACCATCACCCCTAGTGAGACAAAACCGCGACTCGTCAGTGAAGAGCACTTTTTGCCAGTCCTGTCTGGTCCAGGGACGGTGGGTTTGTGCCCATAGGCGACATTGTTGCTGGTGATGTCTGTTGAGGACCTGCCTTACAACAGGCCTACAAGCCCTCAGTCCAGCCTCTCTCAGCCTATTTCGGACAGTCTGAGCACTGATGGAGGGATTGTGCGTTCCTGGTGTAACTCGGGCAGTTGTTGCCATCCTGTACCTGTCCTGCAGGTGTGATGTTGGGATGTATCGATCCTGTGCATGTGTTACACGTGGTCTGCCACTGCGAGGACGATCAGCTGTCGGTCCTGTCTCCCTGTAGCGCTGTCTTAGGAGTCTCAGTACGGACATTGCAATTAATTTCCCTGGCCACATCTGCAGTCCTCATGCCTCCTTGCAGCATGCCTAAGGCACGTTCACGCAGATGAGCAGGGACCCTGGGCATCTTTCTTTTGGTGTTTTTCAGAGTCAGGAGAAAGGCCTCTTTAGTGTCCTAAGTTTTCATAACTGTGACCTTTATTGCCTACCTTCTGTAAGCTGTTAGTGTCCTAATGACTCTTCCACAGGTGTATGTTCATTAATTGTTTATGGTTCATTGAACACGCATGAGAAACGGTGTTTAAACCTTTTACTATGAAGATCTGTGAAGTTGTTTGGATTATCTTTGAAAGACGTTCCTGAAAAAGGGAGATTTTTGTTGTTGTTGAGTTTACATAAAGGCAGGGTTTAGTGACTAGGCATAAGGATAGTTAATAAGAGTAAAATGATGAACTGAGTAGTAGCAGCATATGATGAGTATGAAAGTGTGTCTGTATGACTAATGCGTATAACCCTTATTGTACATAAACCATCTGCTTTGAATCTCTTTCCAGAAATGCATTGGTGTGCAGCCATGATCACCTCACACTCTTCCTCACATTGGTGTCGGGACTGGAGTTCATTCGCTTTGATCTGGAGTTGGTCAGTTATTAGACAGTGCTTTACAACCATTATAATTCACATTAATACACTTCCAACGGTTCAGGCTTTAACCAAATAATCTAAACATAGTATTTGGTTTGTGTGTAAAACTTATAAATAGTTCAGTCAAAAGGGGATGTGTGATGTAACATCAAGAACACTCTCAAACCCCAATTGTTTTCTGGATGTTAGGATGTCCCTTACTTGGATGTGGCACCCTACATGCCGGAGTACTACAAGCCCCAGAATCTGCTGGACTTTGAGGAGCGCCTTCCCAGCTCTGACAGCCTTTCTCTGCTCTCCTTCACCTCCCTCACCTCTACCAACCTGGAGTGGGACGACAGCGCCATCGCCCCGTCCAGCGAAGGTCGGGCTCCACCTATCCATCTCTTTCATTTTCTCCTTCTCCACCTCTGTCTTTTTTCCACCCCGTCTCTCCCCGTCTGTCTTATGTGGTGTCACTAGTCTAATTCATAGGCTGGTTTGTCAAGTAATGAAGTATTGATGCTGAAGTTGGATCGATCAGGAAGACACTTGTGGCTCATGTGTTTTAATGTAGAAATAGTCGCTTAGCACTCACATTGAAGTGCTCTTCATTGATCACATGGCACAGTATATGAACTCCAGGGTGTGAATGCTTTATCTCCTGTCACTTTCCATAAACCGTTGAGCCCCCATTCATTTGTAGTTTTCTCTGCCTATCCATACCAGTAACTGTTCTCATCAAGTGTATCATATTTCTCTCATATGTCACATTTTCTACCTCTGTCTCGGGCCTTCCAGTTCTAACGTTGAGTCTTATCCCTCCTTTTTAGATTATGATTTCGGTGACATCTTCCCCGTGTTGCAGCAAGCTGCAGACTGGGAAGGTGGGACATGGTTACCCCTCTCCTCCCTTCCTCCCCGATCACAGCATCATGCATGTCCTCCATCCCAGTGTGTGCTCAATGCATTCTGGTCCTCTGTGTAGTCAGTGGTTTAATTGGAGTATCTCAATTGCAATATCAATGCTGAGAGGGAAATGGTAGAGAAGCCAATGAAGGGGCTTCTGTTTTATGCACTTTAGTTTATTGGGAAGTAGGCTAGATGGATTCGTAAGCATATTAAAATCCACTGTTGCTGTGCTTTTACACTTATCTTTTAAGACACTACTGAATCACCTTTATGCAAGAAAATGTGGCACTATTGCCAACATTTCATACGATTTTATTGCCAGGTAAGTTATTTTCTAAGCAGACATTTCTATGCACTGGTGAATTGTTAATGTTGTCTATTATGTTTTAATTAACCACTCAACGTTTATTTTACAAGACGTGACCTTGAAGCTTACGCAGCATTGATGTGGAATAATACTAGAGAACTGCAATGCCTGATGTAGCTGGTACTCACTCTGTTTGGTGTCTGCCGGCATATATGTGGTATATCCTCTATTTCTCATTGGAACCATTGGATTGCATGGCTTTGTTCTACGTTCAACTCTGCCTTCAAAGCTTTTGCCACCAACTGTAGCATGTACTATAGCACTGCATACCACTGCTGGCTTGCTTCTGAAGCTAAGCAGGGTTGGTCCTGGTCAGTTCCTGGATGGGAGACCAGATGCTGCTGGAAGTGGTGTTGGAGGGCCAGTAGGAGGCACTCTTTCCTCTGGTCTAAAAAAATATCCCAATGCCCCAGGGCAGTGATTGGGGACACTGCCCTGTGTAGGGTGCCGTCTTTCGGATGGGACGTTAAAGGGGTTTCCTGACTCTCTGAGGTCATTAAAGATCCCATGGCACTTATCGTAAGAGTAGGGGTGTTAACCCCGGTGTCCTGGCTAAATTCCCAATCTGGCCCTCAAACCATCACGGTCACCTAATAATCCCCAGTTTACAATTGGCTCATTCATCCCCCTCCTCTCCCCTGTAACTATTCCCCAGGTCGTTGCTGCAAATGAGAACATGGCGTGTTCTCAGTCAACTTACCTGGTAAAATAACGGATAAATAAAATAAACTGTCACTGCATTCATTTGACATAGTTTCACCAATGCCTGTCACTCAAAAATATTGTCTTTTTTTCTGCCTGCCTGTCTTTGTCCTGTGCATCCTGTGGGAAATGTGTGGTTGCGTGCCCTAATCCCTGTCCCAGCCAAAGCACCACCATTATCCATTCTCATTATTTGGATCCAGAATGTGTACAGTATCTGTAGCATACTGTATGTGTGAATGTTCTGCTATTTTGTTTACTGTGTGTGTTCCTCTCCCGTCCTGCCGCAGAGGGTGACCTCACCGACCCGGTTATCTGTCCTTGCTCCAGCGCCTCAGACCCTCAGACGGTCTTCAAAGACTCTGTGATTCTCCGGGCTGCCATCATGCCAGTGAGGGGAACTTCCCCACCCCGCAGCCCCACCAGACACAACCCCTTCAACGAGGACTCAGACAACAACACCTCGGCCGACATCACCCCCGTCCACACTGCTAGCCGCCACTCCCACGACACCACCACCACCGTGGACGACACGGAGAGCACCAGCAACGAGCTGGAGGTTATCAGGTACAGCACACACTCCTAACATTAGTCTCTATGGGTAAAACTACATGAGATTTAGGCTAGTTAGCTGCTTAGCCACTAACTGGTTATCAGGTTTATGTTGCCCACACTTTTTCTCAGCCTCAACACACAGAGCTTGGAGTTATTGAATCCAAATGGCATGTTCCAACTTCATTTTAGCTCAACAAACATCGGGGTTATCAGGTCAAGCGAAGCCCTCATTTATTGGCACACTCATACAGGTCAGCAAGTCACCTAGCTTTTTGGCTTGTGAAATGTTAGGAATTCATATGGACCTAGGAGGAGTACACATGGACTAACTATTATGACGTACTGCTTTTTTTTCCACCAGGATGGCCAGACGAAGGAAGCCAGCCAAGAAGCGCCATGTCGTGAAGGGCTCCAGCAACTCCACGGTGAGCAGTGAACAGAACACAGCGGCCTCCGAGCAAGCGGAAGTAGAAGATGGAACCCAGGCGAGAGGGGGAGAGGGGCTGGATGGAGACTCCTGTAGCCCCTCTGTGGGGCCGCCGCAGGGCTCAGGGGCGGAGACAGTGAGGAGAAGGAGAGGGATGGGGGATGAGGAAGGCCAGGAGGAGGATGAGTCAGAGGGTCTCCTGCGGCTTCCGGAGATGACTGACACCTCCATGGACAGTGTGGGCCAGCCCCTACGTGATGTTATGGACCGGCTCAATGGAGCTCTGGACGGGGGGCAGGCCTGGTGGCGACCAGACAGAGAGGAAGAAGATAAGGGGGAGGAGGGGGAGAAGACCCATCAGAGTTCCCTCCCTAGAAGGTCCTCCTCTGGCAGCCCTGAAGCCAACTCCCAGCCCCCGGGGCAGCAGCCCTTTCGGGGGGATCCGATTATTGAGCCGCCTGCCCCTCCGGCCCCTGCAGACGTTTACTGCTTTATCCCCCACAGTTCAGATGCTGCTGCCACGCGTGGTGGCCACCATGACACTGCAGGGCATGGCCAGCCGCAGGCTCTTCCTGGTGGCCATGAAGATGAGAGAGAGGCAGAGGCACCACCAGAACAGGACCCCTTCTTAGAGGAGGCAGGGGTGGTTGAGAATGGATTGCCTGCTGGAGAAACTGAAGAGGACAGGCTCAGTCCAACAGAAAACTCCCATTCTGCAGAATTCAAGTGAGTTGGGAGATTAATTACACATGTTTGGGTGAACCATGAATGGAACCTTTTTTAATCATTGTCTAAGCTGGGGGGGATGTTCTACCCTGCTAACATATAACTGTTTTAAGATGGTCATACCAAGGATCATTGAGCTATTTTATTTAGAATTTTAGAACCCATTTAGGTATCAAAATAATATATAAAACATGTATTTGAAACATTGAATTTGGCCACGAATTAACCCATATAAACGCATTGAATAATAGATTCATACACTTTTAAGTGTCTGTCCTATATCTGAGCGATTATTTTAAAAATGTAAGAAATTATTACATTTTTTACCCATATTTAACCAATTGTTTTGGGCACTAAACTACTTCCATAATACACTGAGTAAAAACATTAGGAACACCTGCTCTTGACCTGGGGAATCCATGTGAAAGCTATGATCCACTTCAATCAGTGTAGATGAACGGGGAGGAGACAGGTTAAAGAAGGATTTTGCAATAATCAATAATAATGTAATACTAGTAAAACACACAATAAATAATAAATATGAAGAACACAATAATTAAGTAAGCATACTATATACATGGTAAAGTTACAATAGCATATTTACAGGGATTTACAAGGAGCAGGGATTTCGCTATACAGTGGGGCAAAAAAGTATTTAGTCAGCCACCAATTGTGCAAGTTCTCCCACTTAAAAAGATGAGAGAGGCCTGTAATTTTCACCATAGGTACACTTCAACTATGACAGACAAAATGAGGGGGAAAAATCCAGAAAATCACATTGTAGGATTTTTTATGAATTTATTTAAGATTTCTGGCTCTCACAGACCTGTAACTTCTTCTTTAACCTTTCTGATCTCCCAATCCCGGATCCGGGATCGTGAATACAGACTCAAGCTCATTACCATAACGCAACGTTAACTATTCATGAAAATCGCAAATGAAATGAAATAAATATGCCATCTCTCAAGCTTAGCCTTTTGTAAAAAACACTGTCATCTCAGATTTTCAAAATATGCTTCTCAACCATAGGAAAACAATCATTTGTGTAAAAGTAGCTAGCTAGCGTAGCATTTAGCGTTAGCATTAGCGTTAGCATCTAGCACGCAACATTTCAACAAAAACATAAAAGCCTTCAAATAAAATAATTTACCTTTGAAGAACTTCGGATGTTTTCAATTTGGAGACTCTCAGTTAGATAGCAAATGCTCAGCTTTTCCAAAAATATTCTTTGTGTATTAGAAATAGCTCCGTTTTGTACATCACATTTGGCTACCAAAAAAAAACGAAAATTCAATCCTCAAAACGCGAACTTTTTTCCAAATTAACTCCATAATATCGACTGAAAACATGGCAAACGTTGTTTAGAATCAATCCTCAAGGTGTTTTTCACATATCTCTTCGATGATATATCGTTCGTGGAAGCATGGTTTCTCCTCTCAATCAAATGGAAAAATACTTGCACCTGGCTTTGCGCACCAATTTCGACGCAGGACACCAGGCGGACACTTGGAAAATGTAGTCTCTTATGGTCAATCTTCCAATGATATGCCTACAAATACGTAACAATGCTGCCGACATCTTGGGGAAACGGCAGAAGGTCTAAGCTTATTCCTGTCGCATTCACAGCCATATAAGGAGACATTAGAAAACAGAGCTTCAGAAATTCTGCTCATTTCCTGTTTGACGTTTCATCTTGGTTTCGCCTGTAGAATGAGTTCTGGGGCACTTACAGACAAAATCTTTGCAGATTCTGAAACTTCAGAGTGTT
This sequence comes from Oncorhynchus clarkii lewisi, assembly GCF_045791955.1. NCBI lineage: Eukaryota > Metazoa > Chordata > Actinopteri > Salmoniformes > Salmonidae > Oncorhynchus > Oncorhynchus clarkii. The sequence continues at coordinate 54,634,120 of NC_092155.1, forward strand.
TTCTTTCCAAAACTGTCAAGAATATGCATAGTCGAGCATCTTTTCGTGACAAAATATCGCGCTTAAAACGGGAACGTTTTTTATCCAAAAATGAAATAGCGCCCCTAGAGATGCAACAGGTTAAGAGGCTCCTCTGTCCTCCACTCGTTACTCGTATTAATGGCACCTGTTTGAACTTGTTATCAATATAAAAAAACACCTGTCCACAACCTCAAACAGTCACACTCCAAACTCCACTATGGCCAAGACCAAAGAGCTGTCAAAGGACACCAGAAACAAAATTGTAGACCTGCACCAGGCTGGGAAGACTGAATCTGCAATAGGTAAGCAGCTTGGTTTGAAGAAATCAACTGTGGGAGCAATTATTAGGAAATGGATGACATACAAGACCACTGATAATCTCCCTCGATCTGGGGCTCCATGCAAGATCTCACCCCGTGGGGTCCAAATAATTACAAGAACGGTGAGCAAAAATCCCAGAACCACACGGGGGGACCTGGTGAATGACCTGCAGAGAGCTGGGACCAAAGTAACAAAGCCTACCATCAGTAACACACTACGCCGCCAGGGACTCAAATCCTGCAGTGCCAGACGTGTCCCCCTGCTTAAGCCAGTACATGTCCAGGCCCATCTGAAATTTGCTAGAGAGCATTTGGATGATCCAGAAGAAGATTGGGAGAATGTCATATGGTCAGATGAAACCAAAATATAACTTTTTGGTAAAAACTCAACTCGTTGTGTTTGGAGGACAAAGAATGCTGAGTTGCATCCAAATAATACCATACCTACTGTGAAGCATGGGGGTGGAAACATGCTTTGGGGCTGTTTTTCTGCAAAGGGACCAGGACGACTGATCCGTGTAAAGCAAAGAATGAATAGGGCCATGTATCGTGAGATTTTGAGTGAAAACCTCCTTCCATCAGCAAGGGCATTGAAGATGAAACGTGGCTGGGTCTTTCAGCATGACAATGATCCCAAACACACCGCCCGGGCAACGAAGGAGTGGCTTCGTAAGAAGCATTTCAAGGTCCTGGAGTGGCCTAGCCAGTCTCCAGATCTCAACCCCATAGAAAATCTTTGGAGGGAGTTGAAAGTCCGTGTTGCCCAGCAACAGCCCCAAAACATCACTGCTCCAGAGGAGATCTGCATGAATGGGACAAAATACCAGCAACAGTGTGTGAAAACCTTGTGAAGACTTACAGAAAACGTTTGACCTCTGTCATTGCCAACAAAGGGTATATAACAAAGTATTGAGAAACCTTTCTTATTGACCAAATACTTATTTTCCACCATAATTTGCAAATAAATTCATTAAAAATCCTACAATGTGATTTTCTGAATTTTTTTCTTCTAATTTTGTCTGTCATAGTTGAAGTGTACCTATGATGAAGATTACAGGCCTCTCTCATCTTTTTAAGTGGGAGAACTTGCACAATTGGTGGCTGACTAAATACTTTTTTGCCCCACTGTATATATATATTTTAAATAGGTTAAGTCAGTTAAGAACAAATTATTATTTACATTGACGTCCTACACCGGATAATGGAGTGATGGAGGGTAGATACAGTATGTACATGTATGTAAGGTATGTACATGTATGTAAGGTGACTAGGCAAAAGGATATAAGATGAACAGAGTAGCTGCAGCTTGTATGTGAGTGTGTGTGTGTGTGTAGAGTACATATTATGTGTGAGTGAGCAGATGATGGAGTGAGTGTAGGGCCTGTAAGTGTGCATATAGACAGTGTAAAAATAAAAGGTCAATAAAGATGCAAGGTTAACTCAGTCTGTGTAGCTATTTTGTTAGCTATTTATCAGTCTTATTGCCTGGGAAGAAAGCTTTTCAAGAGCCTGTTGGTGTTAGACTTGATCCACTGGTACTGCTTGCCGTGTGGAAGAGGAGAGAATAGTCTATGGCTTGGGTGGTTGGAGTCTTTAACGATTTTACTGGCCTTCCTTCCACACCGTCTGACAAACAGTGATTTCAGAAAGTATTCAGACCCCTTCACTTTGTCCACATTTTGTTACATTACAGCCTTATTCTAAAATCGATTGAGGATGTATTTATTATGTATATAGACTCCCCTTTTTTTTTCTTTTTTTTTCTACTGTGTTATTGACTTGTTAATTGTTTACTTACTCCATGTGTAACTTTGTGTTGTCTGTTCACACTGCTATGCTTTATCTTGGCCAGGTCACAGTTGCAAATGAGAACTTGTTCTCAACTAGCCTACCTGGTTAAATAAAGGTGAAATAAAAAAATAAAAAAATAAAAAATATTTAATCTACACACAATACCGTATAATGACAGTGAAAACAGGTTTTTAGAAATGTTTGCAAAACATTAGTATTCAGACCCTTTGCTATGAGACCCGAAATTGACCTCAGGCGCATCCTTTTTCCATTGATCATCCCTGCGATGTTTCTACAACTTGGAGTCCCCCTGTGGTAAATTAAATTAATTGGACATGATTTGGAAAGGCACACCTGTCTATATAAGGTCCCACAGTTGACAGTGCATGTCAGAGCAAAAACCAAACCTTGAGGTCAAAGGAATTGTCTGTAGTACTCCGAGACAGGATTGTGTCATGGCATAGATCTGGGGAAGGGTACCAACACATTTTATGCAGCATTGAAGGTCCCAAAGAACACACTGGCCTCCATCATTTTTAAATGGAAGAAGTTTGGAACCACCAAGACTCTTCCTAGAGCTGACAGCCTGGCCAAAAGGAGCAATCGGGTGAGAAGGGCCTTGGTCAGGAAGGTGAACAAGAACCCGATGGTCAGGGAGGTGACCAAGAGCCTGATGGTCACTGACAGAGATCCATAGTTCCTCTGTGGAGATGGGAGAACCTTCCAGAAGGACAACCATTTCTGCAGCACTCCACCAAGCAGGCCTTTTATGGTACAGTGGCCAGATGGAACACACTCCTTCATAAAAGGCACATGATAGCCCGCTTGGAGTTTGCCAAAAGGCACCTAATGGACTCTCAGACCATGAGAAACAAGATTCTCTGGTCTGATACAACCAAGATTGAACTCTTTGGCCTGAATACCAAGTGTCACGTCTGTAGGAAACCAGGCACTGCTCATCACCTGGCCAATACCATCCCTTTGGTGAATCTTAGTGGTGGCAGCATCATCTTTGGGGATTGTTTTTCAGCAGCAGGGACTAGGAGACTATTCAGGATCGAGGGAAAGATGAACAGAGCAAAGTAGAGAGAGATCCTTAATGAAAACCTGCTCCAGAGCACGCAGGACCTCAGACTGGGGCAAAAGTTCACCTTCCAACAGGACAACGACCCTAAGCACACAGCCAAGACAATGCAGGAGCGTCTTTGGGAGTCTCTGAATTAGAGGTCGACCGATTAATCGGAATGTCTGATTAACTAAGGCCGATTTCAAGTTTTCATAACAATCGGAAATCGGTAATTTTGGATGCCGATTTTTGCCGGTTTTTATTTTATTTTACGCCTTTTATTTCATCTTTATTTAACTAGGCAAGTCAGTTAAGAACACATTCTTATTTTCAATGACGGCCTAGGAACGGTTGGTTAACTGCCTCGTTCAGGGGCAGAATGACAGGTTTTTACCTTGTCAGCTCAGGGATTCAGTCTTGTAACCTTACGGTTAACTAGTCCAACGCTCTAACCATCTGCCTCACGAGGAGCCCGCCTGTTACGCGAATGCAGTAAGAAGCCAAGGTAAGTTGCTAGCTAGCATAAAACTTAATCAATCATAATCACTAATTATAACTATATATGGTTATTGATATTACTAGTTTATCTAGCGTGTCCTGCTTTGCATATAATCGATGCAGTGCGCATTCGCGAAAAAGTACTGTCGTTGCTCCAACGTGTACCTAACCATAAACACCAATGCCTTTCTTAAAATCTATACACAGAAGTATATAATTTTAAACCTGCATATTTTGCTAAAAGAAATCCAGGTTAGCAGGCAATATTAACCAGGTGAAATTGTGTCACTTCTCTTGCGTTCATTGCATGCAGAGTCAGGGTATATGCAACAGTTTTGGCCGCCTGGCTCATTGAGAACTAATTTGCCAGAATTTTACGTAATTATGACATAACATTGAAGGTTGTGCAATGTAACAGGAATATTTAGACTGATGGATGCCACCCGTTAGATAAAATACGGAACGGTTCCGTATTTCACTGAAAGAATAAACGTCTTGTTTTCGAGATGATAGTTTCCGGATTCGACCATATTAATGACCTAAGGCTCGCATTTCTGTGTGTTATTATGTTATAATTAAGTCTATGATTTGATAGAGCAGTCTGACTGAGCGATGGTAGGCACCAGCAGTCTCATAAGCATTCATTCAAACAGCACTTTCGTGCGTTTTGCTAGCAGCTCTGCTGTTTATGACCTCAAGCCTATCGACTCCCGAGATTAGGCGGGTGTAACGATGTGATGTGAAATGGCTAGCTAGTTAGCGGGGTGTGCGCTAATAGCGTTTCAAACATCACTCGCTCTGAGACTTGGAGTAGTTGTTCCCCTTGCTCTGCATGGGTAACGCTGCTTCGATGGTGGCTGTTGTCGTTGTGTTCCTGGTCCGAGCCCAGGTAGGAGCGAGGAGAGGTACGGAAGCTAGACCGTTACACTGGCAATACTAAAGTGCCAATTGACCAAAAGTCAAAGGTATATGAAATACAAATGGTATAGAGAGAAATAGTCCTATAATTCCTATAATAACTACAACCTAAAACTTCTTACCTGGGAATATTGAAGACTCATGTTAAGAGGAACCACCAGCTTTCATATGTTATTATGTTCTGAGCAAGGAACTTAAACTTTAGCTTTCTTACATGGCACATATTGCACTTTTACTTTCTTCTCCAACACTTTTGTTTTTGCATTATTTAAACCAAATCGAAATTATTTATTTGAGGCTAAATTGATTTTATTGCTGTATTATATTAAGTTAAAATAAGTGTTCATTCAGTATTGTTGTAATTGTCGTTATTACAAATAAAGTTTAAAAAATCGGCCGATTTAATCGGCACTGGCTTTTTTTTGTCCTCCAATAATCGGTATCGGCGTTGAAAAATCATACTCGGTCGACCTCTACTCTGAATTGCCTTGAGTGGCCCAGCCACAGCCCAAACTTGAACCTGATCGAACATCTCTGGTGAGACCTGAAAGTAGCTGTGGGGCGACGCTCCCCATCCAACCTGACAGAGCTTGAGAGGATCTATAATTGCTGCCAAAGGTGCTTCAACAAAGTACTGTGTTAAGGGTCTGAATACTTAAGTAATTATGATATTTCAGTTTAACATTTGTACTAAATTACCTGTTTTTGTTTTGTCATTATGGAGTATTGTATTTCAATTGATGAGGATTATTTATTCTTTAATAATTTTTAGAATAAGCCTGTAATGTAACAAAGTGGAAAAAGTGAAGGGGTCTGAATACTTTCCGAATGCATTTTATATGTCCTGGATGGCAGGAGCTCGGCCCCAGTGATGTACTGGGCTGTCCGCACCACCCTCTAGCACCATACCAGGCAGTGATGCAGCCAGTCAAGATGCTCTCAATGGAACTACTGTAGAAGTTTTTGAGGATTTAAGGGCCCATGCCAAACTTTTTCAGCCTCCTGAGGGGAAAGAGGCGCTGTCGCACCTTTTGTACGTGTGTGCTTGGACCATTTTTAAGTCTTTAGTGATTTGGACACAGAGGAACTGGAAGTATGTGTGCTATTCAGAGGGTGAGTGGACAAGGCCAAAGGTTTGTTTCTTTGAACAGGGTATGGTAGTAGGTGCCAGGCGCAACGCTGCTGGATTTTTCACACTCAGTTTCCCATGTCTGTCAAGAATAATCCACCACCCAAAGGAAGTCGAGTCAACTTGACACAACTGTGGGAAGCATTGGAGTCTCACCATATGCCAGTATCACTGTGGAACGCTTTTGACACCTTGTGGAGTCCATGCCCTGACGAATTGAGTAAGTTCTAAGGGCAAAAGGGGGTTCAACTCAATATTAGGAATGTGTTCCTAATATTTTGTACACTCTGTTTATACCTTCATTTTCCGACATGTACGTGCTAGTGAGAGTCTAACCTTTCCATAGAGGGGTCATATTAGTGCGTAGCTCAAACTGTTCGGACGCAACAGACAGAAGTTGGCAGATAAGCGGTACCAACTTCAGTCGAGTTCCATGATGCTTTTGGCCGTAGAGCGAAACAGAGAACACCATCGTGTTCATGAGAGTCTCATCTTTACGTAGAGTGGTCAGATGATTAGTTTGTAGGCCAAACCATTCAGACACTACAGACACTTTAGCGACAACATCGATTTTTGGGATGTCTCACTGTCTGACAAACACCGCTCTAGCTCGGCCACGTTCCACCGCAGATGCGGAAGGCCACTGTTGGTGGATAAAAAAATAGACTGATTTTGATGGTGATTTTTGTTACTATGCAAGTTAGATTGACATCGACTCTAGCGGTTTTTAAAGGCACAATATCTGGATTTTTTTCTTTTTAATGTCCACCTGGTTTCAGTTTGACATAACAATCAATGTATAGTGTAGAGAATCATTGTACCATCTTTTTCAATAACAAAAAAATCTATCTTGGCAGAAATAGCTTGTTTTTGTAGCTGTATGAGTCTGATGTACAAAACTGAAAGTAAAAATAAACAAATGAAACTTACTGAAGGGAAGCAATCAGAATGACAGATCTATTACTAGCATTTCGATCGGAAATCTGTCGGTCGTTCACAAAATTACATAACTGTTAAGCCTTTTTTGGGGCGATTCTGATTGTGTGGCTGTTTCAGGGTGGACAACAATCACCTGCTACTGCTCATGATCCACGTCTTCAGAGAGACCGAGGAGCAGCTCTTCAAGGTAAGCCTAGTATATTATGTTGGGTGGAGGGGGTGTAATCAGGCTGTGTGCTTAGGGTTGTTGAAGGTCAATCTTCGCCCTTGTTCTGAGCACTCCGGAGCAGGTTTTAATCAAGGATCTCTCTGTACTTTGCTCCGTTCTTCCTTCTTTCTTTCGATCCTGACTCGTCTCCCAGTCCCTGCCGCTGAAAAATATCACCACAGCATGATGCTGCCACCACCATGCTTCACCGTAGGGATGGTGCCAGATTTCCTCCAGACGTGACCCTTTTTTATTCAGGCCAAAGAGTTTCATCTTGGGTTTCATCAGATCAGAGAATCTTGTTTCTCATGGTCTCAGAGTCCTTTAGGTGCAAGCGGGCTGTCATGTACCTTTTACTGAGGAGTGGCTTCCGTCTGGACACTCTACCATAAAGGCCTGATTGGTGGAGTGCTGCAGAGATGGTTGTCCTTCTGGAATGTTATCCCAAATCCACAGAGGAACTCTGGAGCTCTATCAGAGTGACCATCGGGTTCTTGGTCACTTCCCTGACCAAGGCCCCTCTCTCCCGATTGCTCAGTGTGGCTGGGCGGCCAGCTCTAGGAAGAGTCTTGGTGGTTCCAAACTTATTCCATTTAAGAATGATGGAGGCCACTGTGTTCTTGAACCTTCAATGCTGCAGAATTTTTGTTGTGCCTCGACACAATCCTGTCTTGGACCTCTACGGAAAATTCCTTCGACCTCATGCCTTGGTTTTTGCTCTGACATGCACCATCAACTGTGGGAGCTTATTATAGACAGATGTATTTCTAAATAATTTCCAATTAATTGAATTTATCACAGGTGAACTCCAGTCAAATTGTAGAAACAACTCAGGGATGATCAATGGAAACAGGATGTACCTGAGCTCAATTTCGAGTCTCATAGCAAAGGGTCTGAATATTTATGTAAATAAGGTAAATAAATGTGCAAAAATATCTAAACCTGTTTTCACTTTCTCATAATGGGGTATTGTGTGTAGCTTGATAAAGAAAATAAGGCTGTAATGTAAAAAATGTGGAAAAAGGGAAGGGGTCTGAATACTTTCCGAATGCACTGCATTTGTTTTTTTTTTAAAGTTTTTTTTAGAGCCTTTGTTCATGATTTTTCAAGGCCCCCGTAGTTTCTCAAAAACATGTGAAATCACAAAGGTGTCTGGACCCTTCCATAACATGCCATTTACTTAAAAAAATAGAAGTACTCCTTTAATAGACAAGGACAGAACTATATACCGTAATTTCCGGACTATAAGTCGCTACTTTTTTCCCACGCGGTTTATACAATGACGCGGCTAATTTATGGATTTTTCCCGCTTTCACAAGATTCATGCCGCCAAAAAACTGAGGACCGTCACATAATGTGCGCTCAAACTTCCCATCATTCTGATTACGGTAGTAATTTTGTCACCCTCATGGCAAAGACACAAAGAAATGCATATGATGCAGCTTTCAAGTTGAAGGCGATCGATCTGGCTGTTGGAAAAGGAAATAGAGCTGCTGACAGCTTGGAGCATTGTCAAAAAATCCACTATCATCAACGGGTTTCGAAAGGCTGGACTGCTGCGTGTTGAAGAGGGCAGCGATCCAACATCGGATGAAGCAATTCTGAGGCTATTCAACTCCGACAACGAAGGAGATGGTTTCAGTGCACATGAGGAGGAAGATAGTGACCAATGACTTTCTTGGTAGGCTACTGTTTAATTTTTGTTACACGCCGTGTTTTGTTAAAGCCTATTTATATTTGTTACAAGCCGTGTTTCGTTTAAAGGCTGTGTAAAGTTAATTTGTTTCAATGTACCGGTAGGCACCTGCGGCTTATTTATGTACAAAATACATATTTTTTTATAATTCAGTGGGTGCGGTTTATATTCAGGTGCGCTTAATAGTCCAGCAATTACGGTACATTTAAAACATCACACATAGTCTACATATCAGTAGAAACAAACAATAGCTACAGTGCCTTGCAAAAGTATTCGGCCCCCTTGAACTTTGCGACCTTTTGCCACATTTCAGGCTTCAAACATAAAGATTTAAACTGTATTTTTTTGTGAAGAATCAACAACAAGTGGGACACAATCATGAAGTGGAACGACATTTATTGGATATTTCAAACTTTTTTAACAAATCAAAAACTGAAAAATTGGGCGTGCAAAATTATTCAGCCCCCTTAAGTTAATACTTTGTAGCGCCACCTTTTGCTGCGATTACAGCTGTAAGTCGCTTGGGGTATGTCTCTATCAGTTTTGCACATCGAGAGACTGAATTTTTTTCCCATTCCCCCTTGCAAAACAGCTCGAGCTCAGTGAGGTTGGATGGAGAGCATTTGTGAACAGCAGTTTTCAGTTCTTTCCACAGATTCTCGATTGGATTCAGGTCTGGACTTTGACTTGGCCATTCTAACACCTGGATATGTTAATTTTTGAACCATTCCATTGTAGATTTTGCTTTATGTTTTGGATCATTGTCTTGTTGGAAGACAAATCTCCGTCCCAGTCTCAGGTCTTTTGCAGACTCCATCAGGTTTTCTTCCAGAATGGTCCTGTATTTGGCTCCATCCATCTTCCCATCAATTTTAACCATCTTCCCTGTCCCTGCTGAAGAAAAGCAGGCCCAAACCATGATGCTGCCACCACCATGTTTGACAGTGGGGAGGGTGTGTTCAGGGTGATGAGCTGTGTTGCTTTTATGCCAAACATAACGTTTTGCATTGTTGCCAAAAAGTTCAATTTTGGTTTCATCTGACCAGAGCACCTTTTTCCACATGTTTGGTGTGTCTCCCAGGTGGCTTGTGGCAAACTTTAAACAACACTTTTTATGGATATCTTTAAGAAATGGCTTTCTTCTTGCCACTCTTCCATAAAGGCCAGATTTGTGCAATATACGACTGATTGTTGTCCTATGGACAGAGTCTCCCACCTCAGCTGTAGATCTCTGCAGTTCATCCAGAGTGATCATGGGCCTCTTGGCTGCATCTCTGATCAGTCTTCTCCTTGTATGAGCTGAAAGTTTAGAGGGACGGCCAGGTCTTGGTAGATTTGCAGTGGTCTGATACTCCTTCCATTTCAATATTATCGCTTGCACAGTGCTCCTTGGGATGTTTAAAGCTTGGGAAATCTTTTTGTATCCAAATCCGGCTTTAAACGTCTTCACAACAGTATCTCGGACCTGCCTGGTGTGTTCCTTGTTCTTCATGATGCTCTCTGCGCTTTTAACGGACCTCTGAGACTATCACAGTGCAGGTGCATTTATACGGAGACTTGATTACACACAGGTGGATTGTATTTATCATCATTAGTCATTTAGGTCAACATTGGATCATTCAGAGATCCTCACTGAACTTCTGGAGTGAGTTTGCTGCACTGAAAGTAAAGGGGCTGAATAATTTTGCACGCCCAATTATTCAGTTTTTGATTTGTTAAAAAAGTTTGAAATATCCAATAAATGTCGTTCCACTTCATGATTGTGTCCCACTTGTTGTTTATTCTTCACAAAAAAATACAGTTTTATATCTTTATGTTTGAAGCCTGAAATGTGGCAAAAGGTCGTAAAGTTCAAGGGGGCCGAATACTTTCGCAAGGCACTGTATGTCAAATAGGGAAGAGGCGTTGTGCGGCGAGGTGTTAATCTTTTTTTTGATACCAGGTTTGCTGTTCACTTGAGGAATCTTTGATGGAAGGGAGTTCCATGCAATCATCCTGTACATTTTCTTGATTTTGTTATGGTTTTGGGGACCGTGAAAAGACCCCTGGTGGCATGTCTGGTGGGTAAGTGTGTGTGTGTGTCAGTGCTGTGCGTAAGTTGCCTATGCAAACAATTTGGAATTTCCAACATGTCGTTTTTTAAATTAAAAATAAGAAGTCATGCAGTCAGTCTCTCCTCTACTTTTAGCCAAGAGAGACATATGCATACTGTTGTATTGATTAGGGTTGAACCCATTTAGTCGGCAGTCAATTGTTTGGTCAATAGGCTGTTGGTCGACATTTCTTTAGTCACAAATTGATTTAAGTGGTGCACAAGACACATGTCTGAATCACACCTGTCTCAGTGGACTAATCCATTACGGAGGCCACAGGGCTGGCGCAGTCCATCACTCTTAAGACGTGGTACTGAAATTGTACATGGTTATATTATGTTAGAATAATGGTGCAACACTAATAAATATAATATTATTTTATAACAAACACGCTTTCTCCCGCGATGGATATCGGTTGCTGTTCGCGGTTCTGAAACATAATCTTCAGTACGTCATTAAATTTGCGCCTTTCCTTATATGTTGGTATGTGCATAATAGCAAACTTAACCAGCATATTGGTGTTGAGAACGATGCTGCTGAGGCAGCAGCAGAGTGAGGAAACCACCCTTGGCTTAATTGTTTAAGAAAATTGAAGAGAGAGTATACCTTAAGTAGGTCTATAAGTAATAATAGCCCAACTTTTAAGCGTGCCTAGCTTTAGAAATCATCCATAATATCTACAGAAATAAGACAGATCCGGCTTCTGTTGCCAGTTTGAGTGATTAATAGTCTACCGAATCCGTAAGTATGCATGTTTCATGTAAAGAGAGCAACGATGGAGGGAATAGGGAATGTTTTTCCACAAAAATGGCTATTTCTGTAACAGATCTTTCCCTCAGAGAAACAAGTAAGAAATTAAATGGCTATAATGATGTTTCTTTCAACCAATTCTAAGTAATTTGTGTCAGTGCAGTTTTATTTTGAAGGCCCATCTCTATAAGCATGCTAAAAGTCTGTTGTTAATTTGTTTACAGAGAAATAGTATTGTATCTGGTCAAAACAAAAAATTGATCCAAAAGTTGAATAAGAGTCGGCAGCAAGCTGATTGGTTGGCTGGTAACGGAATGACTGTCCTCGAACCTGGAGGGAAGCCATTTTTTGACAAATGACAAATAGGAGTGGCGATATAGTTCTCTACCATCCTCAATAACTTTCCATTCTAAGTTGTCAATACCAGGTGGTTTCTCATTATTGATGGACAACAATACCTTTTCCACCTCACCCACACTAACGATACACAATTTTGAATTACAATGCTTTCCCTTCATTGTTTGGTATTTTATGCATGAATATGATGGCTCACAGTTGTTGGCGTTTCATGCCTAAGTTTGCCTACTTTGCCAATGAAATAGTCAATAATGTAATTGGCAACATCAAAAGGTTTTGTGATAAATGAGCTATCTGATTTAATGAAAGATGGAGTTGAATTCGTCTTTCTGACCCATAATTTCATTTGTATTATACCAAAGCTTTTTTTCGTCATACTTTGTCATTTATCTTGGTTTCATTAATACAATTTATTCTTCTTTTTGTTCAGTTTAGTCACACAATTTCTCAATTTACAGTAAGTTTGTCATTCGGATGGGATGTGGGGACAGACTTATTCGCCACTCCTTTTGCCTGGTGCTTCTCAACCATACAGCTTTTCAATTCCTCATCAATTCCCGGGGCCTTATCAGTTCTAACGCTCTTATTCTGAAATGTGCATTTAAATACTCCCCGTTATGGATTTTACAATGGTGGAAATTCCCTCCAGCCAATGCTTTCCTTCAATCTAATGCATTTAAATCCATGACTGAGTGTGTGTGCAAGCACACACTTTAGGAGAAGCATGGATAATCGGGATGCTGCCAGGGCCTCCCAACCATCTCTACTCTGAATGCATCTTTATACACATATATTGAGTGTTCAAAACATTAAGAACACTTGCTCTTTCCATGACAGACTGACCAGGTGAATGATGATCCCTTGTAAAATCGAATTCAATTAATGTTAATGAAGGGGAGGAGATGGGTTAAAGAAGGATTTTTAAGCTTGAGGCTATTGAGACGGATTGTGTATGTGTGCCATTTTAGAAGGTGAATGAGTAAGACAATGGGATATGGTAGTAGGTGCCAGACACACCGGTTTGTGTCAAGAACTGCAACGCTGCTGGGTTTCACGCTCAACAGTTTCCCGTGTGAATCAAGAATGGCCCACCACCCAAAGGACATCCAGCTAACTTGAAGCATTGGAGTCAACATGAGCCAGCATCCATGTAGATGTTTCGACACCTTGTAGAGACCATGCCCCGACATATTGAGGCTGTTCTGAGGGCAATATTAGGAAAGTTATTTATTTGTACACTATCTGGAACAAATTGATTTCAAAGGTATTGGTAAGTAAATCAGTGAGATTAGTATGCTTTGTAGTCTATATGAAAAGGGGCAGTCCTGAGTCTTTGGTTATTTTTGTCTGTTCCCAGATGGTGAGGATGAGCACGGGTCACATGGAGGGAGACCTGCAGCCTCTCTACCTGCTGCTGACTGACTGTTACATCTACCTGCTGAGGAAAGGTGAGGGTTTACTGCTCACCACGCTCTCAGATACTCGTTATTTCCGTCTCACTCTCTCTCGCTCTCTAATGGTGGGTCCCGTGTGGCTCACTTGGTAGAGCATGGTTTGTGGGTTCAATTCCCACAGGGGGAACAATAAAAAATAAACAAATGTATGAAGGGGAGGAGATGGGTTAAAGAAGGATTTTTAAGCTTGAGGCTATTGAGACGGATTGTGTATTTAAATTGTTTGTGTATGTGTGCCAGTAAATTGCTCTGGATAAGAGCAACATTTGGTGGTGGCTTTTGACTTTGCTTGTCATGCTGTCTCTCGCTCTCCCTTTCTCTCGCTCTTTCAGGTGCAGCAGAAAAGCCCTATACAGTGGAGGATGCCATCTCTTACAATGAGTTGGACTATGTCTCTGTGAGTTGTCTACACTGCTGGGATATGTTTTTTACTGTCAAGATTGTCTGTGACTGGTTTCTTGTAATGTCACATGGTTATCTTTTCTGCAAGCGCGCAATAGGTTTTCTTCCAGGTTAGCTTGAAGGTTGTCTTGGTCAATGTTTAGCGTCAGGGTCATGCAGGATCCTTAAATTACAAGGTTCAGGAGGTCAGATGGTTCATGAGTTTACTAGGTTCAGGTCATTCTAGTTGTTGTTTATGTGAATTCCAATATGGCCGACAATCACGCAGCCATTTTGAAAGCCATTGTCCCTGTGACTGTCTTTCATTCGACTTCAACATGTGCAAATACAAATTGTCGGTCTTATATGGACAAATGTGCAGCAGCTGGAATTTAAGAAAGTGAATGCCCAATTCTTATTTTATGTTCTACAGTTATGTAATGGAATTGATTTTCCAGATAGTGTGGATGCCACCATATCATTTTAGGCTATGAAGCACTTTGGGCTGTTTAATGGAAGTGATTGAAGGAAGCCTTAACAATTTTCATAAAAATGTAAAAGTTGTTTTTATATAGCACATTTGCTTCACGACCATCACCTAAAAAGATGATGGACAGAAGAGGGAAATGACAAGAAGGAAGAGTTATTGTCAATGTCCATTCCACTAAGTTGTGATATTGTCCCTGTCCGTCTCTCAGGTGGGCGTGGACCAGCAGACGGTCACGCTGGTCTGCACAAACCGAAGACGGCAGTTTCTCCTGGACACATCCGACTCCTCGTTGACTATGTGAGTGCTTCCTCTCCTCTGCCCTGCTCTCCCCTTCTCCCTGGTGGCATCTTTATAGTCTAAGGTGGCTTCCTCTCCCATTTCCTTTCCTCCAAATGCACGGACACTAAAGGGCTGGACTGAGAAAGCAAGTTCCTAGTTGGCACGCCCTCACTTAGATAATGTTTTCATATCAGTATAGATGAAGGAGAGGAGACCAGTAGTAGAAATCACTCTCTTTATCCCTCCCTCTCTTTTCTAATCCAGCATGCTCTTTTTCCTTCTCTCTCTATCCTTCAGTTGGTTCCTGGCAGCCCTGAAGTCGGCCATGATTAAGGGGTGCAGGGAGCCTCCTTACCCCTCGGTGCTGACCGACGCCACCATGGAGAAACTAGCCCTCACTAAGTTTGTCTCCCAGGAGTCTCACTGTGAGGTGAGGAACACCGATATCTAGCTAGGCCTGCACACTAACATAATTTCTCAGGGACTGTCATGTAAATGAAAGACAAATGTCATGTTGAAAAATGTCTGGATACTGATTTATGCTCAAGAAGTGAAGTCTAAATTTGATTGGAATCAAATTACAAGAGGCACTTAACCGTCATAAATTATGGATTTAATCTGATGGAGTGGTTATATGCATCAGTAGACATCACCAGCTCAATCATATGTGTTCTACAGTATACACTATCGTTCAAAAGTTTGGGGTCATTTAGAAATGACCTTGTTTTTGAAAGAAAAGCACTTAATTTTGTCCATTTTAACATCAAATTGATCAAAAATACAGTGTAGACATTAATGTTGTAAATGACTTGTAGCTGTAAACAGCAGATATTTAATGGAATATCTACATGGGCGTACAGAGGCCCGTTATCAGCAACCATCACTCCTGTTCCAATGGCACGTTGTGTTAGCTAATCCAAGTTGATAATTTTATAAGGCTAATTGATCATTAGAACACACTTTTGCAATTATGTTAGCACAGCTGAAAACTGTTGTCCTGATTAAAGAAGCAATAACACTGGCATTTGAGGGTTTGATAACAGGCTCAAAATGACCAGAAACAAATAACTTTCTTCTGAAACTCGCCAGTCTATACTTGTTCTGAGAAATGAAGGCTCTTCCATGTGAGAAATTGCCAAGAAACTGAAGATCTTGTACAATGCTGTTCATAGAACAGTGAAGAGGCGTCTCCGGGATGCTGGCATTCTAAGCGGAGTTCCAAAGAAAAAGCCATTTCTCAGACTGGCCAATAAAAATAAAAGATGGGCAAAAGAACACAGACACTAGGAACTCTGCCTAGAAGGCCAGCATCCCGGAGTTGCCTCTTCACTGTTGGTGTTTTGCGGATACTATTTAATGAAGCTGACAGTTGAGGACTTGTGAGGCGTCTGTTTCTCAAACTAGACACTATAATGTACTTGTCCTCTTGCTCTGTTGTGCACCAATGCCTCCCACTCCTCTTTCTACTCTGGTTAGAGCCAATTTTCGCTGTTCTATGAAGGGAGTAGTACACAGCGTTGTACGAGATCTTCAGTTTCTTGGCAATTTCTAGCATGGAATAGCATTAATTTCTAAGAACAGGAATAGACTGACGAGTTTCAGTTATTTGGTTCTGGACATTTTGAGCCTGTAATCAAACCCACATGCTGATGCTCCAGATACTCAACTAGTCTAAAGAAGGCCGGATTTATTGTTTCTTTAATCAGAACAACAGTTTTCAGTCTTGGAATACAGGAGTGATGGTTGCTGATAATGGACCTATGTAGATATTCCATAGAAAATCTGCCATTTACAGCTACAATAGTAATTTACAACATGAACAATGTCTACGCTGTATTTCTGATCAGTTTGATTATTTTAATAGACAAAAAAATCAGCTTTTCTTTCAAAAGCAAGGACTCTTCCAAGTGACCCCAAACTTTTGAATGGTAGTGTATATGCCCAACACGTATAACAATGAGTAATAGACAAATTATAGAATTGTTTACTGACACTGTGTGTCTCTGTAGGTTTCTGAAGTGGTCATCCGCCTGTATTCTTTGGTCCACTGGGAGGACCCCATGGATGTGACTCTGGCCCCCCAGACAGCCTTGGTGGGTGCTGGAGACTCCTCCAGCACTAAAGAGGGCCCCTTACTCTACAGAGCTGGCACCACCTACCTGGGCAAGGAGCTGTGGAAGAGCTGTTACCTCGTACTGAGGTATGTATGGGCAGCCATAGGCTTTTAGTGGAGCAATATGCAGAAATCCCTCCACCATTGCCTGGTTGCTAAAATTCTGAACTGTTTCCATTATTTCAGTTTGTGACAAAACAAGTAATGTCTAAACCGCTGTGAAATATATTTTCAATAACCAAAAATAAGATTATTTTTAGCTATTTGAAGCCGGTGTACTTAAGGCTGGGGAGCATAGAAATAGCGCACATAGAACGGATCCTCTGCTTATCAGACTTTCAGTCAGAATGACAGATCTATAACTCACATTTCTATGTGCATTTGGTCGGGTCGTCTACAAAGCTACACATTACGCCTTTTAATATAACCAATCAAATTTCAATAAATCAAATGTGTTTATAAAGCGAAACCACTCGAGGTGAAAGAACGGCTAGACCTCAGCCATTGCACCAGCTGTTGTCATTGGCTGTTCTATTGTAAGAAATCAAATCAAATCAAATGTATTTATATAGCCCTTCGTACAGCAGCTGATATCTCAAAGTGCTGTACAGAAACCCAGCCTAAAACCCCAAACAGCAAGCAATGCAGGTGTAGAAGCACCTGTGGCTAGGAAAAACTCCCTAGAAAGGCCAAAACCTAGGAAGAAACCTAGAGGAACCAGGCTATGTGGGGTGGCCAGTCCTCTTCTGGCTGTGCCGGGTGGAGATTATAACAGAACATGGCCAAGATGTTCAAATGTTCATAAATGACCAGCATGGTCCAATAATAATAAGGCAGAACCGTTGAAACTGGAGCAGCAGCACGGCCAGGTGGACTGGGGACAGCAAGGAGTCATCATGTCAGATAGTCCTGAGGCATGGTGCTAGGGCTCAGGTCCTCCGAGAAAGAAAGAGAGAAAGAGAGAATTAGAGAGAGCACACTTAAATTCAAACAGGACACCGGATAGGACAGGAGATGTACTCCAGATATAACAAACTGACCCTAGCCCCCCGACACAAACTATTGCAGCATAAATACTGGAGGCTGAGACAGGAGGGGTCAGGAGACACTGTGGCCCCATCCGATGACCCCCCCTGGACAGGGCCAAACAGGAAGGATATAACCCCACCCACTTTGCCAAAGCACAGCCCCCACACCACTAGAGGGATATCTTCAACCACCAACTTACCATCCTGAGACAAGGCAGAGTATAGCCCACAAAGATCTCCGCCACGGCACAACCCAAGGGGGGGCGCCAACCCAGACAGGAAGATCAGGAAGACAGGAAGACCTCCTAGGGACGGTATGAGAGAGCTCTAGTAAGCCAGTGACTCAGCCCCTGTAATAGGGTTAGAGGCAGAGGAATCCCAGTGGAAAGAGGGGAACCGGCCAGGCAGAGACAGCAAGGGCGGTTCGTTGCTCCAGAGCCTTTCCGTTCACCTTCACACTCCTGGGCCAGACTACACTCAATCATATGACCCACTGAAGAGATGAGTCTTCAGTAAAGACTTAAAGGTTGAGACCGAGTTTGCGTCTCTCACATGGGTAGGCAGACCATTCCATAAAAATGGAGCTCTATAGGAGAAAGCCCTGCCTCCAGCTGTTTGCTTAGAAATTCTAGGGACAATTAGGAGGCATGCGTCTTGTGATCGTAGCGTACGTGTAGGTATGTACGGCAGGACCAAATCAGAGAGAGAGGTAGGAGCAAGCCCATGTAATGCTTTGTAGGTTAGCAGTAAAACCTTGAAATCAGCCCTTGCCTTGACAGGAAGCCAGTGTAGGGAGGCTAGCACTGGAGTAATATGATCAAATATTTTGGTTCTAGTCAGGATTCTAGCAGACGTATTTAGCACTAACTGAAATTTATTTAGTGCTTTATCCGGGTAGCCGGAAAGTAGAGCATTGCTTTAGTCTAACCTAGAAGTGACAAAAGCATAGATACATTTTTCTGCATCATTTTTGGACAGAAACTTTCTGATTTTTGCAATGTTACGTAGATGGAAAAAAGCTGTCCTTGAAACAGTCTTGATATGTTCTTCAAAAGAGAGATCAGTGTCCAGAGTAACGCCGAGGTCCTTCACAGTTTTATTTGAGACGACTGTACAACCATTAAGATTAATTGTCAGATTCAACAGAAGATCTCTTTGTTTCTTGGGACCTAGAACAAGCATCTCTGTTTTGTCCGAGTTTAAAAGTAGAAAGGTTGCAGCCATCCACTTTCCTTATGTCTGAAAACACATGCTTCTAGCGAGGGCAATTTTGGGGCTTCACCATGTTTCATTGAAGTGTACAGCTGTGTGTCATCCGCATAGCAGTGAAAGTTAACATTATGTTTTCGAATGACATCACCAAGAGGTAAAATATATAGTGAAAACAGTAGTGGTCCTAAAACGGAACCTTGAGCAACACCGAAATTTACAGTTGATTTGTCAGAGGACAAACCATTCACAGAGACAAACTGATATCTTTCCTGACAGATAAGATTTAAACCAGGCCAGAACTTGTCCGTGTAGACCAATTTGGGTTTCCAATCTCTCCAAAAGAATGTGGTGATTGATGGTATCAAAAGCAGCACTAAGGTCTAGGAGCACGAGTACAGATGCAGAGCCTCGGTCTGATGCCATTAAAAGGTCATTTACCACCTTCACAAGTGCAGTGTCAGTGCTATGATGGGGTCTAAAACCAGACTGAAGCATTTCGTATACATTGTTTGTCTTCAGGAAGGCAGTGAGTTGCTACGCAACAGCCTTTTCTAAAATTTTTGAGAGGAATGGAAGATTCGATATAGGCCGATTTAGTTTTTTATATTTTCTGGGTCAAGGTTTGGCTTTTTCAAGAGAGGCTTTATTACTGCCACTTTTAGTGAGTTTGGTACACATCCGGTGGATAGAGAGCCGTTTATTATGTTCAACATAGGAGGGCCAAGCACAGAAAGCAGCTCTTTCAGTAGTTTAGTTGGAATAGGGTCCAGTATGCAGCTTGAAGGTTTAGAAGCCCTGATTATTTTCATCATTGTGTCAAGAGATATAGTACTAAAACACTTGAGTGTCTCTCTTGATCCTAGGTCCTGGCAGAGTTGTGCAGACTCAGGACAACTGAGCTTTGAAGGAATACGCAGAGGAGTCTGTAATTTGCCTTCTAATAATCATGATATTTTCCTCAAAGAAGTTCATGAATTTATTACTGCTGAAGTGAAAGCCATCCTCTCTTGGGGAATGCTGCTTTTTAGTTAGCTTTGCGACAGTATCAAAAATTAATTTCGGATTGTTCAATTAAGTTGGAAAAATAGGATGATCGAGCAGCAGTAAGGGCTCTTCGGTACTGCACGGTACTGTCTTTCCAAGCTAGTCGGAAGACTTCCAGTTTGGTGTGGCGCCATTTCCTTTCCAATTTTCTGGAAGCTTGCTTCAGAGCTCGGGTATTTTCTGTATACCAGGGAGCTAGTTTCTTATGAGAAATGTTTTTAGTTTTTAGGGGTGCAACTGCATCTAGGGTATTGCGCAAGGTTAAATTGAGATCCTCAGTTAGGTGGTTAACTGATTTTTGTCCTCTGGCGTCCTTGGGTAGACAGAGGGAGTCTGGATGGACATCAAGGAATCTTTTTGTTGTCTGTAAATTTATAGCACAACTTTTGATGTTCCTTGGTTGGGGTCTGAGCAGATTATTTGTTGCAATTGCAAACATAATAAAATCGTGGCCCGATAGTCCAGGATTATGAGGAAAAACATTAAGATCCACAACATTTATTCCATGGGACAAAACTAGGTCCAGAGTATGACTGTGACAGTGAGTAGGTCCAGAGACATGTTGGACAAAACCCACTGAGTCGATGATGGCTCCGAAAGCCTTTTGGAGTGGGTCTGTGGACTTTTCCATGTGAATATTAAAGTCACCAAAAATTTGAATATTATCTGCTATGACTACAAGGTCCGATAGGAATTCAGGGAACTCAATGAGGAACGCTGTATATGGCCCAGGAGGCCTGCAAACAGTAGCTATAAAATGTGATTGAGTAGGCTGCATAGATTTCATGACTAGAAGCTCAAAAGACGAAAACGTCATTTTTTTTTTTGTAAATTGAAATTTGCTATTGTAAATGTTAGCAACACCTCCGCCTTTGCGGGATGCACGGGGGATATGGTCGCTAGTGTAGCCAGGAGGTGAGGCCTCATTTAACACAGTAAATTCATCAGGCTTAAGCCATGTTTCAGTCAGGCCAATCACATCACGATTATGATCAGTGATTAGTTCATTGACTATAATTGCCTTTGAAGTAAGGGATCTAACATTAAGTAGCCCTATTTTGAGATGTGAGGTATCATGATCTCTTTCAATAATGACAGGAATGGAGGTGGTCTTTATCCTAGTGATATTGCTAAGGCGAACACCGCCATGTTTAGTTTTGCCCAACCTTGGTCGAGGCACAGACACGGTCTCAATGGGGATAGCTGAGCTGACTGTGCTGGTGGCAGACTCCACTATGCTGGCAGGCTGGCTAACAGCCTGTTGCCTGGCCTGCACCCTATTTCATTGTGGAGCTAGAGGAGTTAGAGCCCTGTCTATGTTGGTAGATAAGATGAGAGCACCCCTCCAGCTAGGATGGAGTCCGTCACTCCTCAGCAGGTCAGGCTTGGTCCTGTTTGTGGGTGAGTCCCAGAAAGAGGGCCAATTATCTACAAATTCTATCTTTTGGGAGGGGCAGAAAACAGTTTACAACCAGCGATTGAGTTGTGAGACTCTGCTGTAGAGCTCATCACTCCCCCTAACTGGGAGGGGGCCAGTTTACTGAAGCCCCCTTTATTGACTTAAATAGCAGCCAAATCAGCCTGTTACTAACCCTTAGTAAAAATAAAATAAAAATTGTGTTGACCAGATACAATGCCATTTTACAGTAAAAGAACATTGACAACTGACTTTCTGCATGCTTAAAGGGAAGGACATTCAACAAGCACAGCCCTTACGCAAATGACTGATGATTGGCTGAGAGAAATTGATGATTAAAAGATTGTGGGAGGTGTGTTACATTTCAGCGCAGCTTTTGACATTATCGATCATAGTCGGCTGCTGATAAAACGTATGTGTTATGGCTTTACACCCCCTGCTATATTGTGGATAAAGGATGACATGTCTAACAGAACACAGAGGATGTTCTTTAATGGAAACCTCTATAACATAATCCAGGTAGACTCAGGAATTCCCCAGGGCAGCTGTCTTGGCGCATTTTTTTAAAATCTTTACTAATCAAATCATATTTGTCACATACACATGGTTAGCAGATGTTAATGCGAGTGTAGCGAAATGCTTTGCTTCTAGTTCCGACCATGCCGTAATATCTAACAAGTAATCTAACCTAACAATTTCACATCTACCTTATACACACAAGTGTAAAGGAATGAATACGAATATGTACATAAAAATATATGAATGAGTGATGGCCGAACAGCATAGGCAAGATGGTATAGAGTACAGTATATACATATGAGATGAGTAATGTAGGGTATGTGAACATTATAAAAAGTGGCATTGTTTAAAGTGGCTAGTGATACATTTATTACATCAGTTTTTCCATTATTAAAGTGGTTAGAGTTGAGTCAGTATGTTGGCAGCAGCCACTCAATGTTAGTGGTGGCTGTTTAATAGTCTGATGGCCTTGAGATAGAAGCTGCTTTTCAGTGTCTCGGTCTCAGCTTTGATGCACCTGTACTGACCTCGCCTTCTGGATGATAGCGGGGTGAACAGGCAGTGGCTTGGGTTGTTGTTGTCCTTGATGATCTTTTTGGCCTTCCTGTGACATCAGATGGTGTAGGTGTCCTGGAGGCACTAATGACATGGCTTTGAGTAAAGTCATTGTGTCTGTATGCGGATGACTCAACACTATATACGTTAGCTACTACAGCAACTGAAATGATTGGAACACTTAACATAGAGCTGCAGCTCGTTTCAGAATGGGTGGAAAGGAAAAAGTTAGTCTTAAATATTTCAACAATTAAAAGCATTGTATTTGGAACATGTCATTCACTAAACCTCAACTAAATCTTGTAGTTAATATTGTGGAAATTGAGCAAGTTGTGGTGACTAAACTGCTTGGAGCAACCCTGGATTGTAAACTGTCATAGTCAAAACATGTTGATACAACAGTAGCTAAGATGGGGAGAAGTCTGTCCATAATAAAGCGCTGCTCTGCCTTCTTAACAACTCTATCAACAAGGCAGGTCTTACAGGCCATACTTTTGTCTCAACTGGACTAATGTTTGGTCATGTGGTCAATTGCTGCAAAGAGGGACTTACAATTGGTCAGGACAGGGCAGCACGGCTGGCCCTTAAATGTACACAGAGAGCTAACATTTAATATATTATATATGTCAATCTCTCCTGGCTCACAAGTCGATGAGAGGATGACTTCATCACTACTTGTTTTTGTAAGAAGTGTTGACAAGCTGAATGCACAGAGGTGTCTATTTTTAAACTATTAGCACACAGCTCGGACACCCATGCATACCCCACAAGACATACCACCAGAGGTATCTTCACAATTCCCAAGTCCAGAACAGACTATGGGAGGCGCACAGTACTACATAGAGCCATGACTACATGTAAGCAGTAGAATCAGATTTAAGAAACAGCTAAAAATACACCTTATGGAACAGCTTGGGGAATGTGAAGACACACAGACACAGGCACACACATGCTAGCACACAAACTTTACACAGAAGTATATTATAATGTTGTTTTGTAATGTAAATATGTAGTGGTGCAATAATGTTATATTATGTACTGTTATCTTTTGTTTTATGTGTGATGTAAGTGCCTTACTGTGTTTGGACCCCAGGAAGAGTAGCTGCTGCCTTGGCTTGGGGATCCCTAATAAATACAAAGGTCAAGAATCTGCGTCTCTCACATGGATAGGCAGACCATTCCATAAAAATGTAGCTCTATAGGAGAAAGCCCTGCTTCCGGCTGTTTGCTTAGAATTTCTAGGTACAATAAGTAGGCCTGCGTCTTGTGACTGTAGCATATGTGTAGGTATGTACGGCAGGACCAAATCAGAGAGATGGGTAGGAGCAAGTCCATGTATGCTGGGATCGATGGTGTCAAGCGGCATTAAGGTCGAGGAGCACAAGGATGGATGCAAAACCTTGGTCTGACACCATTGAAAGGTAATTTACTGCCTTCACGAGCGTGGTCTCAGTACTATGATGGGGTCTAAAAGAGACTGGATCCTTTCGTATTTATTTTTCTTCATGATGGCAGGAAGTAGATTCGATATAGGCCGGTTTTTAGTTTTTAACGTTTTCCGGTTTAAGGTTCTGCTTTTTCAGGAGAGGCTTTATTACTACCACTTTTAGTGAGTTTGGTATGGTTAACACAGGAATTAACACAGGAATTAGTTATTTCAGTAGTTTAGTTGAAATTGGGTCCAGTAGGGAGCTGGAAGGTTTAGAGGCCATGACTATTTTCATAAATGTGTCGAGAGTTTCAGGATTTAAAAAAAAACTCCATCTCCATTGATCCTAGGTCTTGGCAGTTCTGTGCAGACTCAGGACAAATGCATTTTAGAGAAATATGCATGTTCAAAGAGGAGTCCTTAATTTGCTTTCTAATGATCAAATCAAATGTTATTTGTTACATGCGCTGAATACAACAGCTTACAGTGAAATGCTTACTTACAAGCCCTTAACCAACAACCAAAATACCTAAAAAAAGAAGTAAGAGATAAGAATAACAAATAATTAAAGAGCAACAGTAAATGACAATAGCGGGGCTATATACAGGGGGTACCAGTACAGAGTAAGTGTGTGGGGGCACCAGTGTTGAGGTAATTGAGGTAATATGTACAGTGGGGCAAAAAAGTATTTAGTCAGCCACCAATTGTGCAAGTTCTCCCACTTAAAAAGGTGAGAGGCCTGTAACAAATCCTACAATGTGATTTTCTGGATTTTTTTTTCTAATTTTGTCTGTCATAGTTGAAGTGTACCTATGATGAAGATTACAGGCCTCTCTCATCTTTTTAAGTGGGAGAAATTGCACAATTGGTGGCTGACTAAATACTTTTTTGCACCACTGTATGGGTAGGTAGAGTTATTAAAGTGACTATGCATAGATAATAACAGAGAGTAGCAGCAGTGTAGAAGGGTGCGGGGGCAATGCAAATAGTCCGGGTTGCCATTTAATTAGCTGTTCATGAGTCTTATGGCTTGGTGGTAGAAGCTGTTTAGAAGCCTCTTGGACCTAGACTTGGCGCTCAGGTACTGCTTGCTGTGCGGTAGCAGAGAGAACAATCTGACTCTGGTGGCTGGAGTCTGACCATTTTTAGGGCCTTCCTCTGACACTGCCTGGTATAAAGGTCCTGGATGGTGGAAGCTTGTGATGTACTGGGCTGTACGCACTACCCTCTGTGCCTTGCGTTTGGAGGCCGAGCAGTTGCCCTACCAGGCAGTGATGCAACCTGTCAGGATGCTCTCGATGGTGCAGCTGTAAAACCTTTTGAGGAACTGAGGACCCATGCCAAATATTTTCAGTCTCCTGAGGGGAAATAGGTTTTGTCGTGCCCTCTTCACGACTGTCTTGGTTAATGAGTTCATTACTGCTGAAGTGAAGGCCATCACTTGGGCTTTGCGACATAACATTTTTTTTTCGGAAGTCTCCCAGTTTGGTTGAGCGTCATTTCCATTCCAATGTACACTTAACGCATGTTGGACAAAACCCACTGGATCAATGATGGCTCTGAAAGCCTTTTAGTGGGTCTGTGGAGTTTTCCATGTGAATATTGAAGTCACCAAAAATGTTAATATTATATGCCATGACTACGAAGTCCGATTTGAGAAATTCAGGGAACGCTGTATAAAGTGATTGACAATAGCTATATAAAGTGATTGATTAGGCTCCATAGATTTCATGACTTGAAGCTCAAAAGACAAATGCATTCATTTTTTTCTAGATCGAGGCACCGACACGGGGTCTCAATGGGTAAAGCTGTGCTGACTACACTGACTGTGCTAGTGGCAGACTCCACTAAGCTGTCAGGCTGGCTAACTTTGTGGAGTTAGTGCCCTGTCTATGTTGATAGAGAAGACGAGAGTACCCCCCCAACTTGAATGGAGTCAGCACCCCCAGCAGGCCAGGCTTGGTCCTGTTTGTGGGGGAGTCCTAGAAAGAGGGCCAGTTATCTACAAATTCTATATTTTAGGAGGGTCAGAAAACAGTTTTCAACCAGCGTTTGTTGTGCAAGTCTGCTGTAGAGCTCATCATTCCCCATAACTGGGAGGGGGCCATAGAAAATAACTCGATTCCAACACATCTTTCTAGCTAAGTTACAAGCTGAAGTTATTTTGCGCTTGTTGACCTGACTGTTTCATCCTAACATTGTTAGTGCCTACGTGGACAACATACCGCTATGCCATCTACACGTGCCTGTTTCAGCCTTAGCCAGCACCATCTTCAGATTAGCCTTTATGTTGGTAGCCCTGCCCCCCGGTAAACAATGTATGATCGCTGGATGATTATTTTTAAGTCTAATATTGCTGGTAATGGAGTCTCCAATGACTAGGGTTTTCAATTTGTGGGAGGGAGGCTTCGGCAGCTCAGAGACATGAGAAGGCTCGGGCTCTGACTCAGTGGGGAAAACAGGGTGAAAGTTAATATCGCCTGAGTGAGCGGCACCGGTGGAGCATGCCGGCAGCATTGCTTTCCTGAAGCCATGAGAAAATTATCTGGCTGCTGGGACTGTGCAGGGGGATTAACACAACTACCTGTATTTATTGGTAGCACAGACGCTGTATCTTTCTTTCCAACACTTAAATTGCTCTTGCCTAACTCTGCTATCCTCACCATAACGCGATAGTTCTTCTGTATATTATGAGTACAGCGAATGCAATGAGAAGGCATAAGCTTCATAAAGCATTAGCTTTTTTCGGCTGGAGGTGGTCCGGCAGAACTATGTCCAGGTAAAGTGTCCAGGGTGAAAAAGTTGTGAGGACAAAGCTAAGGCATTGGTAAATTTAGTTTCAATACAGTTTGATTAAATAGTTATTAAGAGTAAAAGGCCAAATACCAACAAGCAGTATGTAGACTGTTGTGGAAATGTCCTGTATTACCAAATGAGGAGAGTTACAAACCACACACCAGTCAGAGTTATACTTAAACTTCATCTTTAATAATATGAGCTTTACAATAACCCTTTGACTTTCAACAACTCACTATCTATAATTAATTGTTGAGAGTCCCAACATAATGGCAATTGAGATAATGGCAATTTATAGCAAAGATACACCCCTCTCAACTTACATGACAAACCACAGATCTTAGGATCTCTTCACAAAGGGCCTTTTACTTGAGAAAGGAGTATCCCTTAGCCAGATTGCATTCGCTATAAATTATCGCTCAGTTTGGTTTCTAAAACGAGTTTCTAATCTCGTTCCTGGTACGTCATAGTACCAAAACATTACCTCATCCAAGGCATAATTGAATTGTCAATTATTCTCAATTGTCAACTCTTTATACTCCCATCTCAAGTAAACCCCCTCTTCTCCCCACTCCTGGACAAGCTCACTGAGGGGAGTGACTTGCACACATACATTGTGGAATCAATTAATTGGTTCCCCCCTTAATCATGCCATCTCTTCACATGGTTTAACAGATACATTCACATATGAAGACAAAGTCCCATCCTGTCCTCTTCCCTTTCTGATATTCTGCATAGCACCAGAGACATGTAAAAGACAATCCTGACCTCTCCCCTCTCTGGGCCCCAAATGACTGAGCCTCAGCTTTAAAAAAAATGCAACTGCCAACACTATAGTCCAAAAGGATACATTCTAATGACAAGTATCTCACATAAGCATATTAGATAAATAAAACATCTTATTTATCTATGTTACCACACTAATTCTGATTCCTCCGCCACAAGACAACAGCTTGTTATTAGACATTATAAAGGCTCATACATGCTTAAAACAAGTAATAAAGCATTATAACTGAATGCTTTAGGTGTTACCGATTTTACATATCTGCCCCTTACATTTGTAATAGAATGTTGTGTAACTTTACTTTAACAGGTTGAAGTGTGGCTACAATAACCATTTAACATGTTGTTCTTATTTTAATGAAACTGCAATATTAAATGTAATAATATAATGCTAATCATACATGTCATATGAATAGCTCTTTCATACATTACATACAATAATATATTTCAATAATGTGATCCTCTTGTTCAGCAATGGGAATCTGTACCAGTATACAGAAAAGAGTGATACGACACCACTGATGTCCATCACTATGGGGTAAGTCATACTGTGTTACTGTTCATAATCATGTGTGCTGTGTCTGTTTATGGTGGGGTAATTTTCTCAAGAGAATGGATTTGTGGCTAGAGCTTTTATGGGTCAAGTGGTTAGAACAAGTGGACTGGGTTCAAACATAGTTGATCACACTTATTTTGCTGAATCATCCGAAGTCATTGTTTAGGAAATACCCATAGATACTACATCTATTGCTATGAAAATAAAATGTTTTACCCTCTCTTATTTAATTGGAAATAGTAGGCTATGGTTGACTTCATCTTTTAATTGTTGTTTGATCTATGTGTACTCTCTCTTTTTCTTAATCGAGGGGTGAGCACTGCGGAGGTTGCCGGCGCTCCAACAGCACAGAGCTGCCTCATGCCTTCCAGGTGATCCTCACAGAGCGGCCTCCTCTGGTGCTGAGCGCTGACAATGAGGGAGACATGTCCGACTGGATGCTGGTGCTCTGCCAGTCAGTCTCCAAAGGGGTGAGGACACACACGCTGCACTCTGACACAGATGCACTTTGACTCACACACGCCGTGTATACACACACACTCACATATCACCTACATACTTCCCAGCACATGTTTAAAACTCGCCTCATGGCTGCTTGGCTTTGCTCACAGCCCTGTGGGAAAATTAGTGACCATGCATGGCTATACATGCAGATTTTACCATGTTTTTGGCATGAGGAGCAGAATACCCTAGTAGTATTCAAAACCTTTGTATGCACACCATGTCAAATCAAATTTATTTATATAGCCCTTCGTACATCAGCTGATATCTCAAAGTGCTGTACAGAAACCCAGCCTAAAACCCCAAACAGCAAGCAATGCAGGTGTAGAAGCACGGTGGCTAGGAAAAACTCCCTAGAAAGGCCAAAACCTAGGAAGAAACCTAGAGAGGAACCAGGCTATGTGGGGTGGCCAGTCCTCTTCTGGCTGTGCCGGGTGGAGATTATAACAGAACATGGCCAAGATGTTCAAATGTTCATAAATGACCAGCATGGTCGAATAATAATTAGGCAGAACAGTTGAAACTGGAGCAGCAGCACGGCCAGGTGGACTGGGGACAGCAAGGAGTCATCATGTCAGGTAGTCCTGGGGCATGGTCCTAGGGCTCAGGTCCTCCGAGAGAGAGAAAGAAAGAGAGAATTAGAGAAAGCACACTTAAATTCACACAGGACACCGAATAGGACAGGAGAAGTACTCCAGGTATAAAAAACTGACCCTAGCCCCCCGACACATAAACTACTGCAGCATAAATACTGGAGGCTGAGACAGGAGGGGTCAGGAGACACTGTGGCCCCATCCGAGGACACCCCCGGACAGGGCCAAACAGGAAGGATATAACCCCACCCACTTTGCCAAAGCACAGCCCCCACACCACTAGAGGGATATCTTCAACCACCAACTTACCATCCTGAGACAAGGCTGAGTATAGCCCACAAAGATCTTCGCCATAGCACAACCCAAGGGGGGGCGCCAACCCAGACAGGATGACCACATCATGTCGTTACTTCTCTCCCACCTTTTGAGTACAGTTCCTCCAGATTAAATCGATGGTTCACTGCAGAAAAGGGATCTTTCCATGATTTTAAATCTTGAATTCCAGATTATTTTTATTTTGTTTATCAGTAGCTCTTAAGTACATAGTCTAAATACAGTTGAAGTCAGAAGTTTACATACACCTTAGCCAAATACATTTAAACTCAGTTTTTCACAATTCCTGACCTTTAATCCTAGTAAAAATTCCCTGTTTTAGGTCAGTTAGGATCACCACTTTATTTTAACAATGTGAGATGTCAGAATAATAGTAGAGTGATTTATTTCAGCTTTTATTTCTTTCATCACATTCCCAGTGGGTCAGAAGTTTACATACACTCAATTAGTATTTGATAGCATTGCCTTTAAATTGTGTAACTTGGGTCAAACATTTCGGGTAGCCTTCCACAAGCTTCCCACAATAAGTTGGGTGAATTTTGTCCCATTCCTCCTGACATAGCTGGTGTATCTGAGTCAGGTTTGTAAGGCCTCCTTACTCACGCACTCTTTTTCAGTTCTGCCCACAAATTTTCTATGGGATTGAGGTCAAGGCTTTGTGATGGCCACTCCAATACCTTGACTTTGTTGTCCTTAAGCCATTTTGCCACAACTTTGGAAGTATGCATGGAGTCATTGTCCATTTGCGACCAAGCTTTAACTTGCTGACGGATGCCTTGAGATGTTGCTACAATATATCCACATAATGTTCCTTCCTCATGATTTCATCTATTTTGTGAAGTGCACCAGTCCCTCCTGCAGCAAAGCACCCCCACAGCATGATGCTGCCATCCCCGTGCTTCACGGTTGGGATGGTGTTCTTTGGAGTGCAAGTCTCCCCCTTTTTCCTCCAAACATAACGATGGTCATTATGGCCAAACAGTTCTATTTTTGTTTCATCAGACCAGAGGAAATTTCTCCAAAAAGTACGATCTTTGTCCCCATGTGCAGTTGCAAACCGTAGTCTGGCTTTTTTATGGTGGTTTTGGAGCCGTGGCTTCTTCCTTGCGTAGCGGCCTTTCAGGTTATGTCGGTATAGGACTCGTTTTACTGTGGATATAGACACTTTTGTACCTGTTTCCTCCAGCATCTTCACAAGGTCCTTTGCTGTTGTTCTGAGATTGATATGCACTTTTCACACCAAAGTACGTTCATCTCTAGGAGACAGAACACGTCTCCTTCCTGAGCGGTATGACAGCTGCGTTGTCCCACGGTGTTTTTACTTGTGTACCATTGTTTGTACAGATGAACGTGGTACCATCAGGCGTTTGGAAATTTCTCCCAAGGATGAACCAGACTTGTGGAGGTCTACAATTTATTTTCTGAGGTCTTGGATGATTTTCTTTTGATTTTCCCATGATGTCAAGCAAAGAGGCACTGAGTTTGAAGGTAGGCCTTGAAATACATCCTCAGGTACACCACCTCCAGTTGACTCAAATGATGTCAATTAGCCTATCAGAAGCTTCTAAAGCATGACATCATTTTCTGGAATTTTCCAAGCTGTTTACCTTTTGCGTGTAGGGGGCAGTATTTTCGTTTTTGGCTAAAAAACGTACCCATTTGAAACTGCCTATTTCTCAGCCCCAGAAACTAGAATATGCATATAATTGTCAGATTAGGATATAAAACACTCTAAAGTTTCCAAAACTGTAAAAATATTGTCTGTGAGTATAACAGAACTGATATTGCAGGCCAAAGCCTGAGTAAAATCCAATCAGGAAGTGCCTCTTATTTTGAAACCTCTCTGTTCCTATGCATGCCTATCCTCCATTTAAAGGGATATCAACCAGATTCCTTTTTCTATGGCTTCCCTAAGGTGTCAACAGTCTTTAGACATAGTTTCAGGCTTTTATTTTGAAAAATGAGCGTGAAAGATCACATTGCGTAAGTGGATATGTGGGGCCCCGAGTGAGTTTTGCGCAACTGAGTAAAGCCGCCATTGTTCCTCCCGCTGTTATTGAAAAGCCTACACACTCGGTTGATATATTATCGAAAATATATTTTAAAAACAACATGAGGATTGATTATAAAAAACATTTGACATGTTTCTGTGGACATAATGGATATTATTTGGAATATACGTTTGCGTTGTCGTGACCGCTCTTTCCTGCGGATTTCTGAACATAACGCGACAAACAAACGTCGGTATTTTGGGTATAAAAATAATCTTTATGGAACAAAAGGAACATTTGTTGTGTAACTGGGAGTGTCTTGAGTGAAAACATCCGGAGATCATCAAAGGTAAACTATTTTTTTGATTGCTTTTCCGATTTTTGTGACTTAGCTACTTAATGCTTAGTGTACATAATGTTATTCTATGCTATCGATAAACTTACACAAACGCTTGGATTGCTTTCGCTGTAAAGCATCATTTTCAAATCTGAGACGACAGGTGGATTAACAAAAGGCTAAGCTGTGTTTTCCTATATTGCACTTGTGATTTCATGAATATGAATATTTTTTAGTAATATTATTTGACTGTGGCGCTATGCTATTCAGCGGTTGCTGATGACAATTATCCCACTACCGGGATGGGTAGCGTCAACAAGTTACAGCCACAGTCAACTTAGTGTATGTAAACTTCTGACCCACTTCAATTGTGATACAGTGAGTTGTAAGTGAAATAATCTGTCTGTTAGCAATTGTTGGAAAAATGTATTGTGTCGTGCACAAAGTAGATGTCCTAACCGACTTGCCAAAACTATAGTTTGTTAACAAAACATTTCTGGAGTTGTTGAAAAACAAGTTTTAATGACTCCAACCTAAATGTATGTAAACTTCTGACTTCAACTGTATGTCTGTATTTTAGAATTATATTAGACTGGTTTCCCTAGATGACCCCCCCCCCCCCCAATATAAATGCTTTCATTATTTACCCCTCTCTCTGTTACTGTAGGTGATCCCCCAGGGAGTGCCACCCACGCCGTGTATCCCCTGCTGCCTGGTGGTGACGGACAGGGAGCTGCTGACATGCCACCAGGACTGCCAGACCAGCTTCTTCCGCTCACTGGGCGGAGCTGAGCTCTCTGACATTAGTTCTGTCAGCCTGGAGGATGACAAGGAGTATTGTGTTGTTGTGAGTGACCTCACGCCTGCCTAACCTCTGACCAAATGACGGTTGTCCTCACTTTCCTGTGCTCTCTAGTCTTTTCTTTCTGTGTCTCAATTAAATTCTCAGAACAAATTGAATTTGTTCTATTGAACATGCCACCACTATAAAGGCATTTTATTTATATGAAGAATATTGTAGATAATAGGCTGAATCTACCTACCGCACACCCAAAAACGATTAGTAAAGGTGCTGGAGGCAAAATGCTAAACTGGAGAAACAGGAAAAAGTCTCTGCATACTTCCAGTCCGATGGAAATGTATTTTAAAAGTAGATGAGCTATCATGAAGGTCGACTGACTGAAAGCTCAGCTACTATTAAAATACATTTGCATCTGACTGGAAATGTGCAGATACTTTTTCCTGTTTCTCAAATTATATAAAGAATGCCTTGGGTCCTCCTGTTTTGATTATCAACTAACACCTTAACCTTCAAACTGGAAAGATGCGCATCCCATCCATTTTTCTTCTCAATTAAATATTACTGTTAATCCCTGAGGGGAAATTAGAAAGGCATTGACAGGTATTGGAGTTGACTATATTGATCTTGCCCCATACTCTTTTTCTCTAACATTCTTTCATTCTCCCTTTATCTTTTTCTCTTTCTTTCACTCTCTACTCTCTCCCTCTCTATGTCTCTTGTCTTGACCTCTCCCTCACATTCTCTTCCCATCTCTCTTTCTTTGTGTGTAGGATTTTGCATCAGACCGAGCTCAGTTCCTGCCTCCCTGGGTGCTGTACTTCAGTGGCTGTGAAGAGAGAGACCGCCTGCTGGAGGCACTAGAGAGTGTCTGGAGAGACATTTTCCAGGTAAGGTAGAGAAGAATGGAAGAGGAAAGGATTTGCTGTGACGGTAAAAGCATTATATCAATAACATGATTTCCTGTGTCTCATTCTCAATCTCTTTCTCACACTTTTTTTCCCCCACCCCTCTTTCATTTTCTTGTGATGATCCAGGTGTGTCTGCCTCGTAGGAGGGTGTCAGAGCCGTTGGTGCAGAAGCATTGTGGCGATGCCCTGGCTCTGATGAGGAGCGCCTGGCAGAGGAGTGACAGCCTTGCCCGGGGACGCGCCCAGAGAGAGCCCTGGTGCTGACGGACAAACAGACAGGTGGACGGACATATAGGACAAAAGGCTTTCACTAGCACTCCTACTCTAAACACCAGGATTCGGGTCAATCGCATTCAAAATGTGTAAATTCTGGAAGTGGATAGAAAATGGACCATTATTTTCTATGAGGATTTTTTCGATCATTGAATGGAATTTGTTTGGGAGAGTTTTAATGGAATTCACACCAAACCTGTTAATTATGACAATCGCCAAATAGAGGGAAACACACTCCGTTTTGTGTACATCATGAAGATTATAAGTATACGAGGGGTCGCATCATCACCAGATGTAGCGAGACGAATGTCAGTTTGAATCTCAGTTCACACTCCTGGCCTTCACAAATATCAAGCCTTTCCTCTTGTCATTGAGACAGACGTTAGGGTAGGAAGTGCATCCCTTACCCTATAGAATAAGACGTTGTTCGCAAACAGCTTTAAGGTGTTATTTTGAACCTTAACGACTGCACAACGTTTATAGTGTGGTGTATGGCACAGTATAGTATTGACTTATATTATAATCAATCCGTACTCAAATGTACATTGCCCATCCCTCCATGAATCCAGACATACATTGGTTTCCGCTTATATAGGTTGTCTATTGAAAAATACCTCACAAAACTCAACCCTTCTCTCCAATGCACAGGTTGTGATGGATATTTTGCTCAAGGATCGACGGTCACTTGAAGTGGCCTAAACTATGAAGAATGTCTATGGAGAGTTTACCACTTGGACTGTGACGTTAACAACACTCGTCTATTGCCTTTGTCAGCCATGTTGGTTTACCATTGGGTTTTTTAGTTATGATGGTTTGGCAGGTCTAAGTCAGTATTGGAGTATCATAGCGGGGAATGGGCTAACCTAGCATGGATATACTTTTAACAAGAAGGATGAGAGGAGAGACTAACTTGCCATCGAATGCGAGATTGCACATTGCTTTTGGGTTTGGTCCATGTTGTTCGATTTTGAGGGGACTGATAAGTTCATTGGGGTTGTGTGCAAAGTTCATGTTCAGTGTTGCGTTTTAATTTTAAGCAAATAGTTGTTTATTTGTAACACGACTTGTTATGGTAGTGTAATTGTGTGCAATTTATAAAGGGGATAAGTTTACTTTAATTTTATTGTTTTTGTTCTAGTCTTTGTTATTTGAGTGAGTACTCCTTTATCAGGTGAGTGTCTGTCATTGCATTTTTAGATGTTGAGAGTGGTCTGGTCAAGATGTGGGAAGTGTCAATGTCGTTATGTTCTACGTCTGGTGTAGGTATCAGTGCATCCCTACTTTATTATTCTCCCTGTAGTTTTGATGTTGCTCAGAAGAGAAGGTCGTCGTTAGTTATTTCGTCCCATTGGGAGAACACTCAATGAAGTGGTAATATCGCTGTTGAGACACAACAGACCATTGCTTGTAGTTATACTACAATCAATCAATATGCATTAGGGAAAAAATCTAGTTGACTAGTGATTATACTACTTCATTCATATGATTTGTCATTGCATTAATCCAATTTACCCCTGAAACAATCTATCCCCAACCTCATATTCTATTCATACATAAGTAAAAGCAAATCATCCTCACAAATATTATTTTGACAATGTAGCTAATTGCTGATGTAGACATGTCAAAATTCAATTTGTGTGTTGCTATTGGCGAGAGGAGAATTTATCCAATGCCATTGCTATCCTGGAATTGCTATCCTGGAATTGCTCTATCATCAGGAGAAGGTTTCTGGAGGCTTTCAGCTTCATTGCCAGTTGTTCCTGATAATCATGTGGCCTTTTTCATTACCTTAATTTGATTGGAGATAATGGCCTCAGGCCCAATTTTTACCAAATAAAGTATTACTCTTGAATGTGGCCTTATACTGCTGTTGAGAATTGGGCTTCTGACAAGTCATAATACACACACTGTTTAAGTGTCAGTATAAGACCTATGTGTGTTCCTTGTCTAACCATTGCATTATAGTAATAGTAGTAAACATATTCTCTGCTTTGAGCATTGTGGTCTTGCCTCTATTCTGATTTTTCTGTAGGCGTGGAAAGCCAACATCCTAGCATTTTGCATCTCAGGTTAGAAATGGTACAAATATTTTAAATGTAGTAGCCTAGATCCCATGCAGAAAAGACCCAACACCTCAAGCCAGGGGTAACCGTGTCCTACATTTTAGTTTCGACTGACTTGTCATTTTATATCTCCTTTCGTCTTTTGTTGGTACCTATCCTATACTTAAGTCTATTTTAGAGAAATGTACAATTACGGTACTTATACACTACCGTTCAAAAGTCTGGGGTCACTTAGAAAAGTCATTGTTTTTGAAAGAAAAGCAACATTTTTTGTCCATTTTTAAAATAACATCAAATTGATCAGAAATACAGTGTACACTTCGTTAATGTTGTAAATTACTGTTGTAACTGGAAACGGCTGATTTTGTATGGAATATCTACATGGGTGTACGGAGGCCCATTATCAGCAACCATCACTCCTGTGTTCCAATGGCACGTTGTGTTAGCGAATCCAAGTTTATCATTTTAAAAGGCTACGACAAGTACATTATAGTGTCTAGTTTGAGAAACAGACGCCTCACAAGTCCTCAACTGGAAGCTTCATTAAATAGTACCCGCAAAACACCAGTCTCAACGTCAACAGTGTAGAGGCGACTCTGGGATGCTGGCCTTCCAGGCAGAGTTGCAAAGAAAAAGCCATATCTCAGACTGGCCAATAAAAAGAAAAGATTAAGATGGGCAAAAGAGCACAGACACTGGACAGAGGAACTCGGCCTAGAAGGCCAGCATCCCGGAGTCGCCTCTTCACTGTTGACGTTGAGACTGGTGTTTTGCGGGTACTATTTAATGAAGCTTCCAGTTGAGGACTTGTGAGGCGTCTGTTTCTCAAACTAGACACTATAATGTACTTGTCCTCTTGCTCAGTTGTGCACCGGGGCCTCCCACTCTTTCTATTCTGGTTAGAGCCAGTTTGCGCTGCTCTGTGAAGGGAGTAGTACACAGCGTTGTATGAGAGCTTCAGTTTCTTGGCAATTTCTCGCATGGAATAGCCTTAATTTCTCAGAACAGGAATAGACTGATGAGTTTCAGAAGAAAGGTATTTGTTTCTGGTTATTTTGAGCCTGTAATCAAACCCACAATGCTGATTTCCAGATACTCAACAAGTCTAAAGAAGGCCAGTTTGATTGCTGCTTTAATCAGAACAACAGTTTTAAACTGTGCTAACATAATTGCAAAAGGGTTTTCTAATGATCAATTAGCCTTCTAAATAATAAACTTGGATTAGCTAACACAACTTACCATTGGAACACAGGAGTGATGGTTGCTCATAACAGGCCTCCCTGCGCCTATGTAGATATTCCATTAAAAAAATCTGCCGTTTCCAGCTCCAATAGTCATATACAGCATTAACTTCTTGACGCTACCATCCCTGTCGCATGATCATTTTCGTCAGCAACCGCTGAATAGCATAGCGCAACAGTCAAATAATATTACTAAAAAATATTAATATTCATGAAATCACAAGTGCAATATTGCAAAACACAGTTTAGCCTTTTCTTAATCCACCTGTCGTCTCAGATTTTGAAATTATGCTTTACAGCGAAAGCAATCCAAGCGTTTGTGTAAGTTTATCGATAGCCTAGCATAGCATTATGTACACGTAGCATCAGGAAGCTTGGTCACGAAAATCAGAAAAGCAATCAAATTAACCGTTTACCTTTGATGATCTTCAGATGTTTTCACTCACGAGACTCCCAGTTACACAACAAATGTTCCTTTTGTTCCATAAAGATTATTTCTATACCCAAAATACCTCCGTTTGTTCGTCGCGTTATGTTCAGAAATCCACAGGAAAGAGCGGTCACGACAACGCAGACGGAAATTTCAAATAGTCTTCATAATGTCCACAGAAACATGTCAAGCGTTTTTTATAATCATTCCTCAGGTAGTTTTTAAAATATATATTTGATAATATATCAACCGAGTGTGTAGGCTTTTCAATAACAGCGGGAGGAACAATGGCTGCTTTACTCTGTAGTGCAAAAACTCACTCAGAGCCCCCACGTATCCACTTACGCAATGTGATCTTTCATGCTCATTTTTCAAAATAAAAGCCTGAAACTATGTCTAAAGACTGTTGACACCTTAGGGAAGCCATAGAAAAAGGA
The DNA here is from genome assembly GCF_045791955.1 of Oncorhynchus clarkii lewisi. Lineage (NCBI taxonomy): Eukaryota > Metazoa > Chordata > Actinopteri > Salmoniformes > Salmonidae > Oncorhynchus > Oncorhynchus clarkii. The sequence goes on from NC_092155.1 coordinate 54,671,871, forward strand.
ATCTGGTTGATATCCCTTTAAATGGAGGATAGGCATGCATAGGAACAGAGAGGTTTCAAAATAAGAGGCACTTCCTGATTGGATTTTCCTCAGGGTTTCGCCTACAATATCAGTTCTGTTATACTCAGACAATATTTTGACAGTTTTGGAAACTTTAGAGTGTTTTCTATTCTAATCTGTCAATTATATGCATATTCTAGTTTCTGGTCCTGAGAAATAGGCCGTTTACTTTGGGAACGTTATTTTTCCAAACATAAAATACTGCCCCCTTGCTTCAAGAGGTTAACAATGTCCACACTGTATTTCTGATCAATTTGATGTAATTTTAATGGACAAAAATTGTGCTTTTCTTTCAAAAACAGGACATTTTTAAGTGACCCCAAACTTTTGAACGGTAGTGTATGTATTTGAAAAGTTTGTCAATATTTGATTGAAGAAAGGAGATATCTTGGAATCGTATGCAAAGTGAAGTTTGTTGTTATGAACAGTAATTTGAATGTTGGACATTGCTGGCCGATGGTGGATTACATATTTTTATTAACAAGTTCTTACATTTAGTTTTTTTATCTACAGTACCAGTCAAAAGTTCAGCCACCTCCTCATTCCAGGGTTTATCTTTATTTGGACTGTTTTCTACATTGTAGAATAATAGTGAAGACATCAAAACTATGACATGACACATAGGGAATCATGTAGTAACCAAAATTGTTCAAAATATATTTGAGATTCTTCAAAATAGCCCCCCTTTGCCTTGATAACAGCTTTGCATGCTCTTGGCATTCTCTCAACCAGCTTCATGAGGAATGCTTTTCCAACAGTCTTGAAGGAGTTCCCACATACGCTGAGCACTTGTTCGTTGTTTTTCCTTCACTCTGTGGCCCAACTCATCCCAAACCATCTCAATTGGGTTGAGGTCGGGTGATTGTGGAGGCCAGGTCATCTGATGTAGCACTCCATCACTCTCCTTGGTCAAATATCCCTTACACAGCCTGGAGGTGTGTTTTGGGTCATTGTCCTATTGAAAACCAATGATATTCCCACTAAGCACCAAATCAGATGGGATGGCGAATCACTACAGAATGCTGTCGTAGCCATTCTGGGTGTGCCTTGAATTCTAAATAAATCAGACAGTGTCCCCAGCAATGCACCCCCACAACATCACACCACCACCTCCATGCTTCACGATGAGAACCACACATGCAGAGATCATCCGTTCACCTACTCTGCGTCTCACAAACACAGCGGTTAGAACCAAAAATCTCAAATTTGGACAGATTTCCACCGAGTACATTGCTCGTGTTTCTTGGCCCAAGCAAGTCTGTTCTTCTTATTGGTGTCCTTTGGTAGTGGTTTCTTTTCAGCAATTCCACCATGAAGGTCTGATTCACCCAGTCTCTGAACAGTTGATGTGTCTGTTACTTGAACTCTGTTACATTTATTTGGGCTGCAATCTGAGGTGCAGTTAACTCCAATGAACTTATCCTCTGCAGCAGAGGTAACTCTGGGTCTTCCTTTGCTGTGGCTGTCCTCATCAGAGCCAGTTTCATCATAGCGCTTGATGGTTTTTGCGACTGCACTTCAAGAAACTTCCAAAGTTATTGAAATATTCTGCATTGACTGACCTTCATGTCTTAAAGTAATGATGGACTGTCTTTTCTCTTTGCTTATTTGAGCTATTATTGCCATAATATGGACTTTGTCTTTTACCAAATAGGGCTATCTTCTGTATACCACCCATACCTTGTCACAACACAACTGATTGGCTCAAATGCATTAAGAAGGAAAGAAATTCAACAAATTAACTTTAACAAGGCACACCTGTTAACTGAAATGCATTCCAGGTGACTGCCTCATTAAGCTGGTTGAGAGAATATCAAGAAGTGTGCAAAGCTGTCAAGGCAAAGGGTGGCTACTTTGAATAATGTAGAATAAAAACTATATTTTGATTTACCACTATGTTTCATAGTTTTAATGTCTTCACTACAATGTAGAAAATAGTAAAAATAAAGAAAAACCCTGGAATGAGTAGGTGTGTCAACTTTTGACTGGTACTGTATGTATATTGTTTTAGCAGTTATTTTTTTAATTATATAAACAATAATGGGATGAATCTATTGTATGCTAACCCTTGATCACACTAAATCCTGCATGTATTGAATGTTTTTATATTGTACATATGATAATGAATGTGTGAAAAAAGGCTTGTGAATAGGACTACATTAATCAAATAATTAAAACCTAAACTTTTAAAGAGCAGGTCTTAGTTACTTTGTTTTAATGACCTGATTACAGGTGTTCTAAGCAAAGTTAATGAACAACGTTGATGGATGGCTTATTGCAACGGAGACTATGGAGAGTAAGGACTAGGCTATTCCCTCAACAGCCTTTTATTTTATTTCCTGTTTTGCTTCGGTTTTGTTTGTTTCTTTAAAATTAATCTAAGAGGTGTCATTGGGTGTTTGAAAAGCTGTATGCATGTATGTAATTACACCACCATTCAAAAGTTTGGGCTCACTTAGAAATGTCCTTGTTTTTGTAATAAAAGCTCAAATAAATTGTACATAAAAATATCATCAAATTGATCTGGAATACAGTCGTGGCCAAAAGTTTTGAGAATGACACAAATATAAATTTTCACAAAGTCTGCTGCCTCAGTTTGTATGATGGCAATTTGCATATACTTCAGAATATTATGAAGAGTGATCAGATGAATTGAAATTAATTGCAAAGTCCCTCTTTGCCATGCAAATGAACTTAATCCCTAAAAAACATGTCCACTGCATTTCAGCCCTGCCACAAAAGGACCAGCTGACGTGTCAGTGATTCTCTCGTTAACACAGGTGTGAGTGTTGACGAGGACAAGGCTGGAGATCCCTCTGTCATGCTGATTGAGTTTGAATAACAGACTGGAAGCTTCAAAAGGAGGGTGGTGCTTGGAATCATTTGTTCTTCCTCTGTCAACCATGGTTACCTGCAAGGAAACACATTGCTTTGCACAAAAAGGGCTTCACAGGCAAGGATATTGCTGCCAGTAAGATTGCACCTAAATCAACCATTTATCGGATCATCAAGAACTTCAAGGAGAGCGGTTCAATTGTTGTGAAGAAGGCTTCAGGGCGCCCAAGAAAGTCCAGCAAGCTCCAGGACCGTCTCCTAAAGTTGATTCAGCTGCGGGATCGGGCCACCACCAGTACAGAGCTTGCTCAGGAATGGCAGCAGGCAGGTGTGAGAGCATCTGCACGCACAGTGAGGTGAAGGCTTTTGGAGGATGGCCTGGTGTCAAGAAGGGCAGCAAAGAAGCCACTTCTCTCCAGGAAAAACATCAGGGACAGACTGATATTCTGCAAAAGGTACAGGGATGGGACTGCTGAGGACTGCGGTAAAGTCATTTTCTCTGATGAATCCCCTTTCTGATTGTTTGGGGCATCCCGAAAAAGCTTGTCCGGAAAAGACAAGATGAGTGCTACCATCAGTCCTGTGTCATGCCAACAGTAAAGCATCCTGAGACCATAAATGTGTGGGTTGCTTCTTTATCCAACGGAGTGGGCTCACTCACAATTTTGCCTAAGAACACAGCCATGAATAAAGAATGGTACCAACCAACACATCCTCCGAGAGCCACTTCTCCCAACCATCCAGGAACAGTTTGGTGACGAACAATGCCTTTTCCAGCATGATGGAGCACCTTGCCATAAGGAAAAAGTGGCTCGGGGAACAAAACATCAATATTTTGGGTCCATGGCCAGGAAACTCCCCAGACCTTAATCCCATTGAGAACTTGTGGTCAATCTTCAAGAGGCAGGTGGGACAAACAAAAACCCACAAATTCTGACAAACGCCAAGCATTGTTTATGCAAGAATGGGCTGCCATCAGTCAGGATGTGGCCCAGAAGTTAATTGACAGCATGCTAGGGCGGATTGCAGAGGTCTTGAAAAAGAAGGGTCAACACTGCAAATATTTACTCTTTGTATCAACTTAATGTAATCGTCAATAAAAGCCTTAGACTCTTATGAAATGCTTGCAATTAGTAACATCTGACAAAAATATCTAAAGACACTGAGGCAGCAGACTTTGAAAACTAGTATTTGTCATTCTCACAACTTTTGGCCACGACTGTACAGTGTAAACATTGTTAATGTTGTAAATGACTATTGTTGCTGTAAACGGCCGGTTTAAATATTTTTTTTTTTAAATAAAAAATAAAAATAAAAAAAACATTTTTTTAAAACTTTTTTAAAAATGGAATATCTAGATGGGCGTGCAGAGGCCCATTTATCAGCAACCATCACTCCTGTGTTCCAATGGCACGTTGTGTTAGCTAATCCAAGTTTATCATTTTAAAAGGCGAATTGATTAGTATTTGGTAACATTTTCTTTAAATTGTTTAACTTTGGTCAAACATTTCAGGTAGCCTTCCACAAGCTTCCCACGATGAATTGGGGGAATTTTGGCCCATTCCACCTGACAGAGCTGGTGTAATTGAGTCAGGTTTGTAGGCCTCTTTGCTCACAAACGCTTTTACAGTTCTGCCCACAAAATTTCTATAGGATTGAGGTCAGGGCTTTGTGATGGCCACTCCAATACCTTGACTTCGTTGTCCTTAAGCCATTTTGCCACAACTTTGGAAGTATGCTTGGGGTCAGTGTCCATTTGGAAGACCCATTTGCGACCAAGCTTTAACTTTCTGACTGATGTCTTGAGAAAGCTTGTGGAAGGCTACCAGAAACATTTGACCCAAGTTAAACAATTTAAAGGCAATGCTACCAAATACTAATCAATTAGCCTTTTAAAATGATAAACTTGGATTAGCTAACACAATGTGCCCTTGGAACACAGGAGTGATGGTAGCTGATAAATGGGCCTCTGCACGCCCATCTAGATATTCCAATATTCCACTCATTCCATTGAGTGTTTATACACTTCTGACCCACTGGGAATGTGATGAAAGAAGTAAAAGCTGAAATAAATCACACTACTATTATTCTGACATTTCACATTCTTAAAATAAAGTGGTGATCCTAACTGACCTAAGACGGGGAATTTTTACTAGGATTAAATGTCAGGATTTGTGAAAAACAGAGTTTAAATGTATTTGGCTAAGGTGTATGTAAAGTTCTGACTTCAACTGTGTGTGTGTGTGTTTGTGTGTGTGTATATACAGTAGGGAGAACAAGTATTTGATACACTGCCGATTTTGCAGGTTTTCCTACTTACAAAGCATGCAGAGGTCTGTAATTTTTTATCATAGGTACACTTCAACTGTGAGAGACGGAATCTAAAACAAAAATCCAGAAAATCACATTGTATGATTTTTAAGTAATTAATTTGCATTTTATTGCATGACATAAGTATTTAATACATCAGAAAAGCAGAACGTAATATTTGGTACAGAAACCTTTGCAATTACAGAGATCATACGTTTCCTGTAGTTCTTGACCAGGTTTGCACATACTGCAGCAGGGATTTTGGCCAACTCCTCTATACAGACCTTATCCAGATCCTTCAGGTGTCGGGGCTGTCTCTGGGCAATACGGACTTTCAACTCCCTCCAAAGATTTTCAATGGGGTTGAGATCTAGAGACTGGCTATGCCACTCCAGGACCTTGAAATGCGTCTTACGAAGTCACTCCTTCGTTGCCCGGGCGGTGTGTTTGGGATCATTGTCATGCTGAAAGACCCAGCCACGTTTCATCTTCAATGCCCTTGCTGATGGAAGGAGGTCTTCACTCAAAATCTCACGATACATGGCCCCATTCATTCTTTCCTTTACACGGATCAGTCGTCCTGGTCCCTTTGCAGAAAAACAGCCCCAAAGCATGATGTTTCCACCCCCATGCTTCACAGTAGGTATGGTGTTCTTTGGATGCAACTCAACATTCTTTGTCCTCCAAACACGACGAGTTGAGTTTTTACCAAAAAGTTATATTTTGGTTTCATCTGACCATATGACATTCTCCCAATCTTCTTCTGGATCATCCAAATGCTCTCTAGCAAACTTCAGACGGGCCTGGACATGTACTGGCTTAAACAGGGGGACACGTCTGGCACTGCAGGATTTGAGTCCCTGGCGGCGTAGTGTGTTACTGATGGTAGGCTTTGTTACTTTGGTCCCAGCTCTCTGCAGGTCATTCACTAGGTCCCCCCGTGTGGTTCTGGGATTTTTGCTCACCGTTCTTGTGATCATTTTGATCCCACGGGGTGAGATCTTCCGTGGAGCCCCAGATCGAGGGAGATTATCAGTGGTCTTGTATGTCTTCCATTTCCTAATAATTGCTCCTACAGTTGATTTCTTCAAACCAAGCTGCTTACCTATTGCAGATTCAGTCTTCCCAGCCTGGTGCAGGTCTACAATTTTGTTTCTGGTGTCCTTTGACAGCTCTTTGGTCTTGGCCATAGTGGAGTTTGGAGTGTGATTGTTTGAGGTTGTGGACAGGTGTCTTTTATACTGATAACAAGTTCAAACAGGTGCCATTAATACAGGTAACGAGTGGAGGATAGAGGAGCCTCTTAAAGAAGAAGTTACAAGTCTGTGAGAGCCAGAAATCTTGCTTGTTTGTAGGTGACCAAATACTTATTTTCCACCATAATTTGCAAATAAATTCATTAAAAATGCTACAATGTGATTTTTTGGATTTATTTCTTCTCATTTTGTCTGTCATAGTTGAAGTGTACCTATGATGAAAATTGCAGGCCTCATCTTTTTAAGTGGGAGAACTTGCACAATTGGTGACGGACTAAATACTTTTTTGCCCCACTGTACACTGAAGTTGCTTACCAAGAAGACAGTGAATGTTCCTGAGTGGCCAAGTCACAGGTTTGAATTTAATCTGCTTAAATCTATGGCAAGACTTGAAAATGGTTGTCTAGCAACCGAGCTTGAAGGATGTTGAAAACAATAATGTGCAAATGTTGCACAATCCAGGTGTGGAAAGCTTTTAGAGACTTACCCAGAAAGACTCACATCTGTAATCATTGCCAAAGATTAATCTAACATATTTTGAATCAGGGGGTTGAATACTTTTCTGATCTGAAGATATATTAGTGTTAAAAAAAAAGAAGTTTTTTTTACAAATGTAAATTTTTTTCTTTCACTTTTACATTAGACAAATCTATTTTAATCCCACTTTGTAACACAACAAAATGTTGTTACTGCTTAAGCACCCTCGTGACCAACATCATGAAGGATATCATGTTTAAGCCCCACCCCCTTGGAACGTTTAGATCAGGAAGGATTAGATAGCAAGGTATATGGCACAGAACAATTTAGGTACATTACAGATTGGGATAATTGTATACTGAACAACAATATAAACACAACATGCAATCATTTCAAATATTTTACAGAGTTAGAGTTCATATAAGGGAATAAGTCAATTGAAATACATTCATTATGCCCCAATCTACAGTTGAAGTCAGAAGTTTACATACACTTAGGTTGCAGTCATTAAAACTCATTATTCAACCACTCCACAAATTTCTTGTTAACTAACTATAGGTTTGGCAAGTCGGTTAGGACATCTACTTTTTGCATGACACAAGTAATTTTTCCAGCAATTGTTTACAGAACAATTATTTCACTTATAATTCACTGTATCACAATTCCAATGGGTCAGAAGTTTAAAAAAAACACTAAGTTGACTGTGGCTGTAACTTGTAGCAATTTCCATACACCTGAAGGTACCACGTTCCTCTGTACAAACAATAGTATGCAAGTATAAACACCATTGGACCACGCAGCCGTCACACCGCTCAGGTAGGAGACTCGTTCTGTCTCCTAGAGATGAACGTACTTTAGTGCGAAAAGTGCAAATTAATCCCAGAACAACAGCAAAGGACCTTGTGAAGATGCTGGAGGAAACGGGTACAAAAGTATGTAAATCCACAGAAAAACCAGTCCTATATTGACATAACCTGAAAGGCCGCTCAGCAAGGAAGAAGCCACTGCTCCAAAACCGCCATAAAAAAGCCAGACTACGGTTTGCAACTGCACATGAGGACAAAGATCATACTTTTTGGAGAATTGTCCTCTGGTCTGATGAAATAAAAATATAACTGTTTGGCCATAATGACCATCGTTATGTTTGGAGGAAAAAGGGGGAGGCTTGCAAGCCGAAGAACACAATCCCAACCTTGAAGCACGGGGGTGGCAGCATCATGTTGTGGGGGTGCTTTGCTGCAGAAGGGACTGTGCACTTCACAAAATAGATGGCATCATGAGGGAGGAACATTATGTGGATACATTGAAGCAATATCTCAAGACAACAAAGTCAAGGTATTGGAGTGGCCATCACAAAGCCCTGACCTCAATCCTATAGAAATTTGTGTGAAAACTGAAAAAGTGTGTGCGAGCAAGGAGGCAAGGAAGCTTGTGGAAGGCTAACCAAAATGTTTGACCCAAGTTCAACAATTTAAAGGCAATGCTACCAAATACTAATTGAGTGTATGTAAACTTCTGACCCACTGGGAATGTGATGACGTTATGGTCGGGGAAGTAATACAATCCTAAATGTATTCCCCCCCCCCCCCCCCCCCTATTATTCATGAGTGTGTACCAGTGTGCGAGAACCAACACACACAATGTGTGTATTAATTAAGATTGGGGCAGTACACTCCGACAGGAAGACCGGATAAATCCTTTCCCCTCTCATATGCCCTACATCCATCACCACCCCTAAAATAAGGCTGGTCCTCTTCCTTAGTGGGTGTTAGATTATTTATTGGCATGGGGCCATGTGCATGTTTCCTCTGCTGAGAGTGATGGAGCAAAACTCAGCTGCCTCTTTTCTGGGAGGATTACGGTGTTCTACTCTGTTCGGCTCTCTCCCTGTGGAGAGGAGGAGATAGAGCGAGGGAGAGAGGCAGAGATTACTGCAGATCCACCCGTTATTCTCTCCTATTTCCAGCCCCCTCTCCACTGAGGTAGAAGTATCCTGTCATTTCGCCCCTCCACTCCTCCATCTCTTGCTGGAATAATGTATCCATTCTTCCTTCCTTTTAATTAATTAATGAACCTGCATGACACTGCATGAATACCTTCATCAGAGTTTGAGTGTATATATACGGTACATGTGACATACAGTTTGTATGTTTATGCTTGTATGTTGTGTTTCGTAGTTCTCTAAGCAGACTGACTGACTAGAGACGGACACTCGCAGACCCTCCTCGTCTTTTTCAACATGCTGAGGAAGGGTTCGGAGTTGCTCCTGGCCACAGGAGGTGACAGGGAGGTGCTGCTCGATCTGGATTACGTGACGAGCAATCGGGCCGAACCCCAAACCACAGACAGCTATGGGAGTCTGCAGAACGGGGGTTTCATCCCACCAAGATATGTAAGTGTCCCCCACTCCCTCCCTGATTTGGTCTCATCCTATTGCTGCTCTGATGATGACTTACCTAGAATGTTGCATGTTGCAGTGCATCTTGAATGGGGGTTAGTGCTGATTTGACTTCAAGCTTTCTCCTCATATAGTTGTATTGATGTCAATATGATCCCCCAAAAATATTTTCCCTAAAAACAGTGTTTTCATTTTGATTAAAATGTTATTTTATGGTGATTGAATCTAAAATCAATATTGCGAATAAAGCTTTTGTGCTGTTGCCTATTGCAATAGCTACAGCTCGTTCCAAATCAGTCACATTATATTTGTCGAATACAACTGGTGTAGACTTTACCGTGAAATGCTTGCTTAAGAGCCCTTCCCAGCAATGCAGAGTTTAAAAATAAGAATACAAATACAATAGTAACACGAGGACACAGTTAGATTTCACTGTCATTACAGCCATTTTTCTGTCCTATTTATTTATCTGATATGTAAATGGACGTTATATTGATATTCATTATATAACGGAAATATTTTCAGCTTTCAGCTGCAGCGGCTTCTTCTGATGATAATGACGATGATGAGGATGACCCCATCTATATACACTGTGATAAAACGAGTAGCCGACCGGAACAACCACTAGGGGGGAACTACTTTAGAGATGGAAGAACCAAAATAGGTGCTTTTAGGCTTTCTGTATATCTATACAGTATTACATTTTACTTTAAGTTGCTTGACTTGAATGTTTCCACCACAGCACTAAAATCACCTTTTTCAAATAATTAAATAATTATGGTCTTCACTTTGGGCCTTAATCATTTGAATCAGGTGTGTTAGTGCAGGTCTGGAATAAAAGCCTGCACACCCAGTAGCTTTCCAGGAACAGAGTGGCAGATCCCTGGTAACAGACAGTATAAAGAACAAGCCACCAATCAAACTCTAACCTATGGCTTTGTCTGACTGATCCTGAATCAGACTTTGTTCTAGTATGGGAGGTGAAACCGAGAAAGCATCGCTCCAGATGGAGGGGCCAATCTGAGACCAGCGGTCCGGAGGAGGTCGGAGCCAGGGCAGAGGAGGGGAGCAGCAGGTCTGAGCGGAGAAAGGCTCAGCTGGCTCGATGGAGGAACAAATTCACCCAAAACCTGCAGAATGCCGGCATACTGCTGGAAAAGGTAATACAATATACACTACTAACTCACCTAGCTCCACAAGACTTAGTGGTTAGATCTAGTGTTTCTACTTTCCCAATAACAATCGTTCCTTCTTAATGCTAATGCTCTGTTGACAGATTTACTGTTAAATCTAATAATGCTTATATGCTGCAGCACACTGTATCATATAATTAATAATTTTGTGAATGTTCTGTAATGATTGATGTTTGGCACTAGGAGGAGACGGCGAGCGAGAAAAAAACTATCCATTATCTGAACCTGAGCGCCCCTTGGGATGTGTTGGTGTATTACGCAGAGGAGCTCATTCTGAGAGCACCCCTACAGGTCAGTGCTAACACTACACTTTATGACAGTGCAAAATACAGTCGTGCAAAATACGGTAAAACCGATACTATGGTGTGCGGAGTGTTACGGAGAATGTTGTTTTTGTGTCGCAGGCCCAACCGAACCCAAACTTCAACACTTCTGACCGGATCCTTCGGAAACTATACATTCCCAACCTCATGGCGGAGTCCTTGCCAAACAGGCCACTGGACTACTACACTTGTGCCTTTCGCAAGTCAAAGATGGAGAAGTGAGTCCCTACATCCCGGAAACTTCCTGATATCGGATTTGATTGCTAATCCTCAACAATTAGTTGAGCCACATTGCGTGCTGACCTTTATAAAAGACCCTGTTACTGTAAGTTGTAAATGACTACAGGTTTAACCTCTTCTCAGGTTCCTCGGCTGTGAGAACCACGACACCTACTTTACTAACACACAGAGACACCGTATAGTGAGTGCATCCATTGACTTTCTGCATCTTTACCCATTTGTTGGATAATAATGGATGTACACCAGGAATAGATGGAAATACTGTACTGTATATAGGCCGACCTATATGTGGTCAAAAATGCTTTACTTCAGACTATGTCATTCTCATATGGCCAATTGGCTGTCCATGGCAGGTGTATGAGCTTCTGGCGAGAACGGTGTACGGCAAGAGGAAGAGAGCAGAGGTGGGCGTGGCTCGACTGCTCAACGAGGGGGCATACACTGCAGCGTTTCCCTTGCATGAGGTCAGAGACATTCTTAATGTACCGCCGCTAGGGCTGACACCATTAGTTGACTGGTCGATAGGCTGTTGGTCGACCGAGATTTCTTCTTTTCTTTTTTTTTTTTGCATGGTGCACAAGAATCCTGTCTAATTCACACCTGTCTCAGTGGACTAATCCATTGCGGAGGCTACGGGGATGGCACAGTCCATCACTCTAAGACATGTGACAATGAAATTGTATATGGTTATATTATGTACAAATAATGGTACAACACTAATAAATCTAATATTATTTTAATGCGCTTTCTCCCGTTTGGGTACGGTCGCTGTCCGCGGTTCTGAAACAATCTTGCACTGTAGATTTGGCGCCTTTTCATATGTTGCTATGTGCATAATAGCAAAATTAACACGCTTATTAGGGTTGAGAACAATGTGGTGGAGGCAGGAGCAGCAGAGACGAGGAAACAACCTTAGCCTAATTGTCTTAGAAAATTGAGGCAAGAGGAATCTCCAACTTAAGTAGGTCTATAATCAGTAGCCTAACTGTTAAATGTGTCTGGCTTTATAAATCATCCATATATGTCTACAGAGATAAGGCAGATCTTGCTTCTGTTGCCTTCTGTGTTTGTTAAATAGCCTACTGATTCTGTGAGCACCAAGCCTCATGCAAAGGCAAAATGTCGGATCAAGCAATTTCACTCAGAGTGCAAGGGTTGAGGGAATAGGGAATTTTTCCTAAATAAATTAGGGATTTCGGTAACCAAACCTTTCAGTCAGAAACAAGTAAGTAACTAAATGGCTGAAATTATGTTGCAGCTCCAGCACGGACATCGAAATAAAGACTTGCTGTGCTGTGGTGCCTTTTCGCTGCAGTAGGGAGGAGATCAAGACAACGTGGGCCAGTCACTCAGGCATTCGCTGGATTTTTTTTTTTAACACAGTGTGACCATCGGGCTTTTTCTTGAGTCATTTGTGTGTCTTAATTATTAAATGAAACAGTGTGCTTAAAGCATCAGACAAGTTCGGTGCATATATAGTTGATTTTATTCTAACACATAGGGTGTGTCTGTATACGGTGCATTCGGAAAGTATTCAGACCCCTTGACTTTTTCCACACGTTGTTACGTTAGACTTATTCTAAAATGTATTACATTGTTTCCCCTCATCAATCTAATCACAATACCCCATAATGACAAAGCAAAAAGAAGTTTAGACATTTTTGCAAATGTATTAAAAATAAAGAATTGAAATATTGCATTTATATAAGTATTCACACCCTTTACACAGTACTTTGATGAAGTACCTTTGGCAGCGATTACAGCCTCGAGTCTTCTTGGGTATAACGCTACAAGCTTGGCACACCTGTATTTGGAGAGTTAATCCCATTATTCTCTGCAGTTCCTCTCAAGCTCTGTCAGTTTGGATGAGGAGCGTCGCTGCACAGCTATTTTCAGGTCTCTCCAGAGATGTTTGATCGGATTCAAGTCCGGCCTTCAAGTCCCAAAGCCACTCCTGCGTAGTCTTAGCTGTGTGCTTAGGAACGTTGACCTGTTGGAAGGTGGACCTTGGCCCCAGCCTGGACCTGAGTGCTCTGGAGCAGGATTTCATCAAGGATCTCTCTGCACTTTGCTCCGTTCATCTTTCCCTCGACCATGACTAGTCTCCCAGTCCCTGCCACTGAAAAACTTCCCCACTTCCCCAGGTCTCCTCCAGATGTGACGCTTGTTCAGGCCCCAATTTTTTTTACAATAAAATAAAGTTACATCTTGGTTTCATCAAACCAGAGAACACAATCCTGTCTCAGAGAGCTACGGACAATTCCTTTGACCTCATGGCTTGGTTTTTTCTCTGACATGCATTGTCAACTGTGGGACCTTGTATAGACAGGTGTGCGCCTTTCCAAATCATGTCCAATCAATTGAATTTACCACAGCTGAACTCCAATCAAGTTGTAAAAACATCTCAATGATGATCAATGAAAACAGCATGCACCTGAGCTCAGTTGCAAGTCTCATAGCAAAGGGTCTGAATACTTACGTAAATAAGGTATTTCTGTTATTTATATTAAATACATTTGCAAAAGTAAAAACTTTTTTCGCTTTGTTATTATGGGGTATTGTGTGTAGATGTATGTGTTTAATCTATTTTAGAATAAGGCTGTAACGTAACAAAATGTGGAAAAAGTCAAGGGGTCTGAATACTTTCCGAATGCACTGTATATATGGAAAAATACATTTAAACAGATCAGGATGCTTCTCAGTCGACCACAATTTTTTTAGTCGGGGACAGCCCTAACCGCCACACACAAAGACATCTATCTGCCTAGTACACCAGTCTTTGTTAAATGTGTGTATGTACGTGTATGTTTGTTAGGGCCCCTTTGAGCTTCCAGAGTATGAGGTGCATCCAGATGAGCTGAACCAGAGGCAGGTCTTGTTCCAGTATTGGGCCCGCTGGTCTAAATGGTACAAGTACCAGCCACTTGACCACATCAGAGAATACTTTGGAGAGAAAATAGCCCTTTACTTTGCCTGGCTGGGTAAGCAGGATTCCTCATATAGTAAATCTGATACAGTACCAATATTTTGTTCTGTACTGCTTTTATGGTTATACTTTGGGGTGGGGGGGTTATGAAACTGAACACACATCAGAAAAATCTGAGATTTAGTGGCAAGCATCATACTTACGAAGACTTAGATGAAAGAGAGATCAATATCTTTTCACTTATGATATGTGGTCAATTTACCACAACAGTACAGTTTTGAGTTACCCCCATTGTATTGTTTGACATAGAGAGTTGTTGAGGAGGTTTTTGTCTTTCTGTTCCTCCTCTGTAGGGTTCTACACAGCCTGGCTGCTCCCAGCGGCGGTGGTGGGGGCCTTTGTCTTTGTGTCAGGACTCATGTCCATGGGGACCAACACTCCTGCGTGAGTCCTGAAACTCCTTCACTTACAATGCTTTTCTAACAGATTCATTCCTTTGGCTGTAATCAAGGTTCATGGTTTGAAAACTGTACAGTATAGAGGTCAGATTATATATCTTTACTATGGATAGAGACGAAAAGCTGGATCAAAGTGATGTTGTACCAGTATAATTACAGTATAATTTATGCAACAGAGTGGCCTAGTGTAAGGCACAGTCTGGGGCTCTGCAAATGTCATGCAGGCTGCTCAGACATAATGCATTACCCACAAGAGTCCTCTTCAGTGTACTCATGCAGCACTTAGTCTGTTGCATTGCTTCACTGTGCTGTGTGTGTTTGTATATGTGTGTTTGTGTGTATGTGCACATTTTACTATACTTGTGAGTACCAGAAGTCCTCACAAGAATAGCAAACCAACTAAAATTCTGAGAAGTGAGGACATTTTGCCTGTCCTCAATTCAAAATAAAAAGGCTATTTTAGGCTTAGCTGTTAGGGTTAAGGTTAGGATTAGGAGTTAGGATTAGGGGTTAAGGTTAGGGTTAAATTCTGGGTTAAGGAAAAAAGAATTTGGAATGGGAATCAATTGTTGGTCCTCACAAGTATAGTAAGACGTGTGTGTGTGTGCTTGCATACACTCGCATGTGTGTCCGTGTTCGTTTCTATGTGTGTGTTAGGGGGAGAAAAACATTTTGGTCAGTATTTTCCATCTCAAATCTGTTTCCATGGCAAGATGCTGATAATTGCTTCCTCGGGTATCAGTGTTTGATGGCTTGGTTGTGAATCACAGAAGATTTACATTAAGAGCGAACATAGAGAAAGTGAGACTAAAGATGCAATAATCGAGAGAAGGAAGAATAGCATTGAGCCTCTTACAAGCCCAAGGGCATTAATGTAAATCCTCCTGTTCATTGTGGATTAGTGCTATCAATCACTGTACTGTATAAAAGCCAGAGAGCTTTAGTCTCGGGTAATGTACTGTGTAGCAGGAAATCAAGGGATAATAATCTTTGCATTACATGCAAATGCAGACTGGGGTTGTGTCTGAAATTGCACTCTATCCATTATAGTACACTCCTTAATAATAAAGTAGTGCACTACAGATTTTGGATCTTAACTTGATCACTATTTTTATGCAGAGAATTTTCCTGCTTTATCAAATGAGCCTTGTTTTTATTAACATTTGCATTTCTCTCTCTCTCAATGCGGGGGAGGTCGAGTCATTGGGATCAGGGCTTGCTATCAAAATAGTATTCTCTCTCGCTCAAATATGCTTAGGTCCTATTACTTTTTTATCTGAAATGCAGCCATACACATCAACAACCATTGTTTTATATAGCTTAATAACACAAGATAGATATTGATCTCCACTAGGCTACAACATAGAAGTGTCAAGTGTATCCTAACGTCATGAATTAACTTTCAAAATTGAGTTCAGTTGTGGCCTGGGGTCTAGCGGTTAGGGTTGCTGTCTTCAGTGTGTACACATAGACCTACCATGTCAGCTTGGGTTCAATTCCGGCCAATGCCCTTCTGGCATAACTAACAAAATTCTTCCTACTGACTTGATTAAGTTACACATTTTGATTTTGGACATCAGTTGATTGACAGATATAGAACGCTAAAATTTCATCTGGTGTGGATGCTCGCCCACGTTTTATAATTAGGCTATGTATCATTTGTTCATTTAGTTATGGACTTTGCTGTGGATTAAAAGCCTGTATTGTGTGGCTTTAATATTTTATTTCATAAAGCTGTGATGTTAATCAAAACACCTTTTTGTCACATGCACCGAATACAGCAGGAGTAGACCTTAACGTGAAATACTTTACAAGCCCTTAACCAACAATGAAAGTATTTACTAAATAAACTAAAGTAACTAATTTTTTAAAAAGTAACACAATAAAATAACAATAATGAGGCTATATACATGGGGTACCGGTACCGAGTGGGGGGAAGGGGGTCAATGCAAATAGTCCAGGTGCCCATTTGATTAGTTGTTCAGCAGTCTTATGGCTTGGGGGTAGAAAATGTTAAGGAGTCTTTTTGACCTAGACTTGGTGCTCCGGTACCGCTTGCCGTGTTGTAGCCGAGAGAACATTCTATGACTTTGGTTACTGGAGTCTTTGACAATTTTTGGGCCTTTCTCTGACACCGCCTAGTATATAGGTCCTGGATGACAGGAAGTTTGGCCCCAGTGATGTACTGAGCTGTACGCACTACCCTCTGTAGCACCTGACGGTCAGATGTCGAGCAGTTGCCGTACCAGGCGGTGATGCAACCGGTCAGGATTCTCTCAATGGTGCAGCTGTAGAAAGTTTTGAGGACCTTGGGGACCCAAGCCAAATCTTTTCAGTCTCCTGAGGGGGAAAAGGCGTTGTCGGGCACTCTTCACGAGTTTATAGGTGTGTTTCGACCATGATACTGTCATGGAAATTCTTACACAGGGACACTCGAAGTCAATCTTAAAAGAACAATCCTTCATTTGTCAGTGCGCTGGAGAGGTTCCAACCAACTCAATGCACCATAGTACACTTCAATCAGGAGCTCCCCCTGGGCAGTCCCAGCAGTTGTCTTCTATACGGCTATACACAGTTATATTTGCATGATTTAGCATAATTAATTAATCATTACCATTTTGTTTCATTCATGTGACCGACCAATACTGGTTCATAACATGTGACAGACCAATACCTCACAAGGCTTTGTCTCTCTAAGCTGAGACCTTGAAACTGAGATATCTTTCGTTTTTGTTCTCAAAACAAGGTCTGGGCATACTGCCAAATTGCAGCTACTGATAGTGAGGATTTGTTCAGTCAGCCACTTGCATGAACACAGAAACTGGTTTATAGAAGAGCACATAAATAGAACACAGAAACTAGTTATAAGAAAAGCACAAACACAAAAAATCTGTTACATTAGTTTGTTGGTGATGTGGACACCAAGGAACTTGGAACTCTCGACCCGCTCCACTACAGCCCCGTCCATCCTTTTCCTGTAGTCCACGATCATCTCCTTTGTCATGCTCACATTGAGGGAGAGGTTGTTGTCCTGGTACCACACTGCCAGGTTTCTGACCTCCTCCCTATAGGCTGTCTCATTGTTGTCATTGTGTCGTTAGCAAACTTAATGATGGTGTTGGAGTCGTGCTTGACCACGAAGTCATGGGTGAACAGGGAGTACAGGAGGGTACTAAGCACGCACTCCTGAGGAGCCCCGGTGTTGAGGATCAGCAACTTCCTGGAAGTCCAGGATCCTGGTGCATAGGGAGGTGTTTAGTGCCAGGGTCTTTGGTGCAGTGATGAGCTTTGTGGGCACTATGTTGTTGAATGCTGAGCTGTAGACAATGAACAGCATTTTCACATAGGTGTTCCTTTTGTCCAGGTGTGAAAGGGCAGTGTGGAGTGTGATTGAGATTCCGTCATTTGTGGATCTGTTGGGGAGGTATGTGAATTGGAGTGGATCTAGTTTTGGAATGATGGTGTTGATGTGAGCCATGACCAGCCTTTCAAAGCACTTCATGGCTACCGACGTGAGTGCTACGGGGCGGTAGTAATTTAGGCAGGATACCTTCACTTTATTGGGCACAAGGACTACGGTGGTCTGCTTGAAACATGTAGGTATTACAGACTCAGCCAGGGAGAGGTTGAAAATGTCAGTGAAGACACTTGCCAGTTGGTTTGCGCATGTTCTGAGTACACGTCCTGGTAATCCGTCTGGCCCCACGGCCTTGTGATTGTTGACCTGTTTAAAGGTCTTGCTCACGTCGGCTACGGAGAGCGTGATCACACAGTCATCTGGAACCTTTGAACCTATTTGAGCTCAATCAAAGATGATTTTGTTGAGCTGAGACACTCTTCTCTGATGTGTAAATTGTCAGACTATTCAATTTACTTCTTCAAAACATTGAAATAAATGCAATTAACGTGTGGGCCTAATGCAGGCTCAGGTTTGTCACTAGATCGCCCAGCACTGGACACGAACTCACGAAGCTCGGAGCCAGAGAGCACTGCCAGAGAGGAAGAGGCGAAGCGAGAGACCCATCTCGGCCAAAAATCTGTGTTCTCCAGTAGGTGACGCTGTTTTGTTCCTTTCGCTGAACAAGAGAGGAGTTTTTGTATGGAGGTCAATGAGAGTGTCAAATTTTGTCAACAAAAAATGTAATGACGTATTTGCTTGCTATGTAAGGTTGATTTGATCTAATAGAAGTTTTGTTACGAGTGTACGAGTGTATGTATATAAGTATAACATCCCAGCAACTTTTAGAAAAAACACTTTAGAGTTGTCTTGAGATGCCTATGCATATTCATGGAATGAGGCTAAGAGCATCCCTCTCCATTGAATACAGGCGGTTGATATCAACAACCCTCATCCAAAATTGTGACCCGGTCACGATTTATGCTTGATCCGGAAATGTGGTCAGAAGGCTCCGTACAGAGGGTGTCACACTATTGCAGAGGGTCCGGAGGCTTGCGGTGGACCAAATCATGTCAAGTAAGTGAGTTTACGAAGAGTCAACAGTCAAGAGCCATGCGTCCTGCGAAACACTACCCTGCCAAGCCGCACTGCTTCTTGAAACACTGCCTGCTTTACCTGGAATGCCAGCCGCACCAATGTGTCGGAGGAAACACCGTACAACTGGCGGCCGTCTTAACGTGCATGCGCCCGGCCCACCACAGGAGTCGCTAGAGCGAGATGGGACAAGGACATCCCAGCCGACCAAACCCTCCCCTAACCCAGGCGACGCTGGGCCAATTGTACATCGCATCATGGGTCTCCCGGGCTCGGCCGGCTGCGACACAGCCTGGGATCGAACCCAGATCTGTAGTGATGCATGCCTAAGCACTGCAGTGCCTTAGACCACTGCGCCACTTGGGAGGCCCCCCTTTTCCTCGATCCTGACTAGAATGATGGAGGTACCTTTCCCCAGATCTGTGCCTCCACACAATCTAGGAGCTTCACGGACAATTCCTTTGACCTCATGGCTTGGTTTTTGCTCTGACATGCCCTGTGTCTTTCCAAATCATGTCCAATCAATTGAATTTACCAAAGGTGGACTCCAATGAGGTTGTAGAAACATCTTGTAGAAACATCTCAATTTCGCTTTCTGTTTGGGGTTTTAGGTTGGGTTTCTGTATAGCACTTTGTAACATCGGCTGATGTAAAAAGAGCTTTATAAATACATTTGATTGATTGAATTCACCACAGGTGAACTCCAATCAAGTTGTAGAAACATCTCAAGGATGATCAATGGAAACAGGATGCATTTGAGCTCAATTTCGAGTCTCATAGCAAAGTGTCTGAATACTTATGTAAATAAGTATTGATTGGGGTGGCAGGTAGCCTAGTGGTTAGAGCGTTGGGCCAGTAACCGAAAGGTTGCTGGATCGAATCGCTGAGCTGACAAGGCAAAAATCTGTCGTTCTGCTCCTGAACAAGACAGTTAACCCACTGTTCCCCGGTAGGCCGTCTTTGTAAATAATAATGTTCTTAACTGACTTGCATAGTTAAATAAAGGATAAATATAAAGTTAATAATTTTTAAAATATTTTTTTAAATGTGCAAACATTTATAAAAACCTGTTTTTGCTTTGTCATTATGGGTTATTGTGTGTAGATTACTGAGGACATGTTTTTATTTCATCCATTTTATAATAAGGCTATAACATAACAACATTTGGAAAAAGGGAAGGGGTGTGAATACTTTCCGAATGCGCTGTTTTAAGCCTTCCCCAAACCATAGCCCACCCCTAACCTTAACTCCTCGGAATTAATGCCTAAATTGTTAACCTTTTGTGTTGTTTATTTTTTAACCCTTTTTTAACCATGTGGAATTAACCCTGTAACCACGCAGAATTCATGTGTCAAAAATAGACATTCATCCATGAGTCAAAGGAGAGTGGGCCGGATTCGAACCCATGCCAACTCTGGCATATGTGTGTCGGGTAAACTGCTAGACTACACAGGCACAGTTGCTTGCCTTGAACATATAAAAAAACGATTGATTAAAAAAAAAAGATTTTCCGTAACGAAAACGACATATACCCCCTCCAAATATGTAAATGTATTATAATCCACATAAGAATCCACAAGAGATGCACTGCAGCCTGCACCTACCTTACATAAGGTTCAATGTAGGTGTACAAACACTGCTTCCAGCTGCCCCCTGGCATCGATTCTAAATAATTTTTCAGGTATTAAAATCCTCCTGCTTCAGGATTATTTTCCTCCTGCAACAAAAGGGGTCAAATTAAGATTCAACATCTGTATATAGGAAATAGGGTGCCATTTCAGACACAGCCTGGACTAAAAGTAGTGAAGTCTGTGTCTGTGATTGTGTGTCTGACTGTCCACAGCAAGGAGATCTGTAATAGTGGGGGCAGCTACATGATGTGTCCTCTCTGTAAGACCTGCAAGCCCTGGAACATATCTGATATCTGCCCCATGGCTCAGGTATTGTATGTTGGACATTTACAATAACAAGGGGGTGTGAGTGACTGTTTGATGTGCCTATTGAAACCTCTATCCCTAATGTGTTGCTTTTATCACAATAATGAACGATCGTTATGGATAGCTTAGCCGTCCCACTATAATGAATCCATAGATGACAGGCCCATGTTGTGTGTATGTGCTGGCAGGTGGGCTACCTGTTTGACCACCCCGGGACAGTCTTCTTCAGTGTGTTCATGTCCTTTTGGGCTGTCACCTTCCTGGAGTACTGGAAACGCAAGATGGCCACCTTGGCTCACCACTGGGACTGCATGGACTTCCAGGAGGAAGAGGTCTGGATAATAGCCAATTCATTCATTTAAATTTCTATTCTTTCATAATTCTGTGATATGTGTTACCGTACATACTATAAAAATAGAGAATCAACAAAACTAAGTTGAGCCTCATTTCACATGATTTGTCACATATTTGTAAAATAACCCAGTTCTTGAGCAAGGGCACATCTTTATCCAGTTTTACTGTAGTATTGTTCACAGATATGGAGACTGCTTTGTTAACATATGCAGTGGTGGAAAAAGTATTCAATTGTCATTAGAAAATGAATCAAGTAAAAGAGAAATACTATACTGAACAAATATATAAACGCAACATGTAAAGTGTTGGTCCCATGTTTCATGAGCTGAATTAAAAGATCCCAGAGATGTTCCATACACTCAAAAAGCTTATTTCTTATTCACATGTGTGCTCGTCATCCTTACCATGGTCTTGACCTGACTGCAGTTCAGCATTGTAGCCGACTTTGTAACCGATTTGCTGTTGTCGATGTTTTGGACAGAGTGCCCCATGGTGGTGGTGGGGTTATGGTATGGGCAGGAATAAGCTACGGACAACAGACACAATTGCATTTTGTCAATGGCGATTTGAATCCACATAGATACTGTGACGAGATCCTGAAGCACATTGTTGTGCCATTCATCTGCCGCCGTCTCCTCATGTTTCAGCAAGATAATGCATGACGCCATGTCACAAGGATCTGTACACAATTCCTAAAAGCTGAAAATGTGCCAGTTCATTGAGCATGTTTGGGATACCTTGGATTGACAAAGTACGACAGCGTGTTCTAGTTCCCACCAATATCCAGAAACTTCACACAGGCATTGAAGAGGAGTGGGACAACATTCCACAGGCCACAATCAACAGCCTGATCAACTGTTTGCAAAGGAGATGTCGCACTGCATGAGAGAAATGGTGGTCACGCCAGATACTGACTGGTTTTCTGATCCACGCCTCTTACTTTTTTAAATTATTTTTTTTATATATCTGTGATGAGCAGATGCATATCTGTATTCCCAGTCATGTGAAATTCATAGATTAGGGCCTAATGAATTTATTTCAATTGACGGATTTCCTTATATGAACTGCAACTCAGTTAAATCTTTGAAATGCTTGTGTTTTATTTTTGTTCAGTGTACTGTATGTACTTCAGTCAAAGTCTAAATGTATTTGTTTTTAAATATACTTAAGTATCAAAAGTAAATGTAATTGCTACAATATACTTAGGAACCAAAAATATAAATCATTTCACATTCCTTATATTAAACAAACGGCATAATTTTGTTATTTTTTATTTTATTTACGGATAGCCAGGGGCACACTCCGACATTATTTACAAATGAAACATTTGAGTTTAGTGAGTCCGCCAGATCAGAGATAGTAGAGATGACCAGGGATGTTCTCTTGACAAGTGCGTGAATTGGACCATTTCCCTGTCCTGCTAAGCATTCTAAATGTAACGAGTACTTTTGTGTCAGGGAAAATGTATGGAGTCAAAAGTACATTATTTTCTTTGGGAATGTAGTGGAGTAAAAGTCAAAGTTGGCAGAAATATAAATAGTAAAGTATAGATACCCCAAAAAACGACTTAAGTACTTTCACCACCGAACATATGTCCCCCATTGGTGTGTGTGTGTATCTAGGAGCGTCCGCGGCCTGAGTTTGCGGCCATGGCTCCTTCTATAGAGTACAACCCAGTGACGGGAGTGAAAGAGCCCTACTTCCCAGAGAGGGCCCGGCTGTCTCGCATGCTCACTGGCTCTATGGTCATCATCATCATGGTAAGATACTGAGTTTTACTCTCTTCGTGTCCTTTGTTCTATGGTATTTTACGTGGCGGAGTACGTCAGGGGTAGCAGGGTCTGACATGGGTCACTGACATGACAATAATAATAATTATTATTTCAACTGTTATAGAGCTTTTCAAAGAATCTCAAAGCGCTTCAATGACTAAACGAGTTGGCAAAACGTCATACCCTACTGATGAGGAAAAGGCCAGGAAAGGATGCCATTTTAGTGTACTGCATTTGAGACACAAGTGTGTAAATAAGGTGTAGTTGGACTAATAATTGTCGTATTCTCCTCACTCCTCTTTTTTCTTTCTACCCCTGTCCCTAGCTGTGTGTGGTTATGATTTTCCTTGTGTCAGTGATTATGTACCGTGGGATAGTGAGTGTGATGATGTACCGCACAGGCAGTTTTGTGCTGCGCACTCAGGTACAGTACAATACTCTCTGCTCTGATAAATAAAGCTGCTGACACTGGATCAGAATACCCTTCAAAACACCTGATAATGGCTGACATCCTGCATTTAGCTAATGCTAGGAGATGCTGTACATTAGCTTGGATTGATACATCTTCTTGGATACATTAGCTTAGGTTTTCTCTGTATGTATGTATGTATGTATGTATGTATGTATGTGTGTATGTGTATGTGTGTGTGTGTGTGTGTGTGTGTGTGTGTTTTTTCTCCCTCAGGCAGGGAACATTGCTAATATCTCCAGCAGTATGGTGAATCTGGCCCTGATTCTGCTGATGGGGCAGGTCTATACTGCGTTGGCACTGCAGCTCACTAAATGGGGTAAGAACATGACCCTCAGACACCTCTGCTTCAGCCAATACACTTCCACGTAATACATCAACCCACAGGGAAATCCACTTCCTTGGACTTAGATTAAGCGTCTACATCAATCACAGTGGCCTATAATATAAAACATTGTCTATCAGATAAGCGTGAAGACCATTTAAGCACCAAGTAGTATATTGAAAGTGGTGGTGTCATTACAGTACAGCATATGCATTTGGATACCTGTAAAGTACATTTAATGCATAATATTACCCTCAAAGATTTTTCTCTTACTTTCATGGATTCATATTTGTTTAAAGATTTTTTTTATTGTTTGATTTGTTTGTTTTGGGATGTTTGGACAGAGATGCACAGAACACAGACCCAGTACGAAGATGCATTTACCTTCAAGGTGTTTGTATTCCAGTTTGTCAACTTCTACTCCTCTCCCTTCTATGTGGCATTCTTCAAGGGAAGGTGAGAATAGAAGGTAGTGTTTATTGTTAGATGATGCAACAGGTATCTGGCTGGTTTGAAAACCCTATTCTATTGGCAGGTTTGTGGGTTATCCTGGACACTATGGTACCTTGCTTGGCATGAGAAATGAAGAGGTAAGTTTTCAGAAATTACAACCCATTTTGCATACAAAGAGCCATGTTCTCATACAGACATTTTCATGTTACCTGATGTAAGTGTGTACCAGTATATTGATGTTATGCATTTCTGTGTGTCTCTACTTTGCGCATGTGTGTGTTTCAGTGTGGTCCAGGGGGTTGTCTCATTGAACTGGCTGAGCAGCTCTTCATCATCATGGTGGGGAAACAGCTCATCAGCAATGTTCAGGAGTTTGTTATCCCGTATGTTTCCTTCCTGACTATCCTACTTCTAACTCTGGGGTGAATCCTAACTTCCACTTAAAGATGAATTATGTAGAAATCACTTAATAATTCTATTAATTTCAGTTTATGTGACAAAACAAGCAAGTATAGTGTAGAGCAGTGCATGGCTGTCAAAGGTACGCCAAATAAAAATGTGATTCACATTTTTTTTTTTATGATTTTCTTCAGTACATTCATATTTTCCAACGGAGCTATACATTTGGGTGAGGGTTTTTTTCTCTTTCTTTTTTTAATTGAGTGACAAGCTTAAAGTTTTCTTTACTGACCATAATTTTCACTTGTCTGACCGCTTGCATGATGACGGGTTTCTCACACGACCTGCCCATATGGGTGATGTTTTTTCTCGCCTGAATGATCTGAATCTAGGATTACAGGGACTCTCCGCAACTATATTCAATGTGCGGGACAAAATTGAGGCTATGATTAAGAAGTTGGAGCTCTTTTCTGTCTGCATTAACAAGGACAACACATAGGTCTTTCCTTCATTGTATGATTTTTTGTGTGCAAATGAACTCAAGCTCACGGACAATGTCAAATGTGATATAGTGAAGCACCTGAGTGAGCTGGGTGCGCAATTACGCAGGTACTTTCCCGAAACGGAAGACACAAACAACTGGATTCGTTATCCCTTTCATGTCCTGCGTCCAGTCCACTTACCGATATCTGAATAAGAGAGTCTTATCGAAATTGCAACAAGCGGTTCTGTGAAAATTGAATTTAATCAGAAGCCATTGCCAGATTTCTGGATAGGGCTGCGCTCAGAGTTTCATCATTGATCTATACATAGAAAAGATCAAGCGCTTCTTAGACTTGTGTTCAATGCGAATGACAGATCTATAACACACATTTCTATGTTAATTTGATCACGCCACCCAAAAAGTTACATACTGCAGCTTTATGTCAAATTTTCCATTAGTCTACTATTGACATCAATCCATGACTCAGTGAACATTTGGAAGTTATGACTATGTCATCCTTTGTATAACTTTTTGGCCATGAAAGTATTATTTTTTTGGTAGCACGATCTGCTTTGCTTTAGCCAACCCTTTTGTTGTCCATTCACACACCTTTACTTTTTCCATATTAGGTTATGTTACAGCCTGAATTTAAAATGGATTACATTTAGATGTTTTTGTCACTGACCTAAGCACAATATCCTATAATGTCAAAATGGAATTATGTTGTTAAACATTTTTACAAATTAATTCAAAATGGAAAGCTGAACTGTCTTGAGTCAATATGTATTCAACGCCTTTGTTATGGCAAGTCTAAATAAGTTCAGGAGTAAATATTTGCTTAGCAAGTCACTTAATAAGTTGCATGGACTCACTCTGTGTGCAATAATACTGTTTAACATGATTTTTGAATTCCTTCTGTTCTGAACAAATAGAGTAAAAACTCAAACAGATGACAAGAAAAAGCTCAAACCAAGTTTATTCAACCCACTAGGTGCTATAGTTGCAGAGACACATACAAGTCACACAGGCATACTGTATATTTATACTTTCTGACTAGGCGGAGTCACCTTAGGATAGAAATCTGGCTATGTTGCTAGGCAAGAACGAACACTCTGTTCCTCTCATTGGTATTGTCATGGGCATGTAAGTGTGTGTGTGTGTGTGTGTGGACTGTAGATAAAGGGTTGTTATAGCGGGCCTCCCTGGCCCCCCTCCCAGAGGTTTCTTCTCTCTTCAACTGTTGACCTTATCTTGAGTTGAGTACCACATCCCTCCTGGTACTAATTTCCCCGAAACTGGCCTGCCTTATCAGGAACTGACTAGATTGTTGCTCTTTACCTCCTTCCTTAGGAATTTAAAATTCAACATTAAGATGTTTTGGAAAATTGCCTCTTGTCTCACCCAGTAACTTCCCATACACAAAGTTCCTATTCACCCTTAAACGTAATCAATAAGTTATAATATGGTGACAGGAATAAGTATATTTCAAGTTAGAATCCAACACTACATAATCTCTGTACCCAAGACATACAATTATCTGTAAGGTCCATCAGTTGAGCAGTGATTTTCAAGCACAGATTCAGCCACAAAGACCAGGGAGGTTTTCCAATGTCTCGCAAAGAAAGGCACCTATTGGTAGATAGGTCAAAAAAAAATTTAAAGCAGACAATTAATATCCCTTTGAGCATGGTGAAGTTATTACCCTTTGGATGGTGTATCAATACACCCAGTCACTACAAATATGCAGGCGTTCTTCCTAACTCTGTTGCCGGAGAGGAAGCAAACTGCTCAGGGATTTCACCATGAGGCCAATGTTGACTTTAAAACAATTACAGAGTTTAATGGCTGTGATAGGATAAAACTGAGGATGGATCAACAACATTGCAAAACACGCATCCTGTTTGCAACAAGGCACTAAAGTAAGTTCTGCAAAAAATGTGGCAAAGACATTTAACTTTTTGTCCGGCATACAAAGTGTTATATTTGGGGCAAACCCAGTACAAGACATTACTGAGTACCACTCTCCATATTTTTAAGCATAATGTTGGCTGCATCATGTTATAGGTATGCTTGTAATCATTAAGGACTGTGGAGTTTTGCAGAATGAAAAATAAACGGAATGGAGCTAAGCACAGGCAAAATCCTAGAGGAAAACCTGGTTCAGTTTGCTTTCCACCAAACACTGGGAGATTAATTCACCATTTAGCAAGACAGTAACCTAAAACACAAAGCCAAATCTACGCTGGTGTTGCTTACTAAGAAGACAGTAAATGTTCCTGAGTGGCCGAGTTACAGTTTTGACCTAAATCGTCTTAAAAATTCATTTGAACCCCTTTTTCTCCCCAATTTCAATCTTGTCTCATCGCTACAGTTCCCCAAACGGGCTCGGGAGGCGAAGGTCGAGTCATGCGTCCTCCATGACACGCCAAACCACGCTTCTTAACACCCGCCCACTTAACCTGGAAGCCAGCCGCACCAATGTGTCGGAAGAAACACAGTTCACCTGATGATTGAGGTCAGCCTGTAGTATACTGTACTGCTGTATTGGCCCAGCCAGCAAATGAGCCATTGTGGTGGTGCTGAGAAATGCTCTCTCTATTTAAATTGTTTTTACACTCCTCCTTGCTCATTCTCTCCTCTCTTCTCCTTCCTCTCCTCCTTTCCTCCTCTCCTTAGTAAGGTGAAGGCATGGCAACAGAAGAGGGCGCTGAATAAGGTGCGGGGAACGCAGAACTCCCAGGAGCCTCGGCGGTGGGAGGAGGACTATCAGCTGGTGGAGTGCGAGGGCCTGTTTGAGGAGTACCTCGAGATCGGTAAGACAACAACCCCACTCTGAGACTCTCAGAATATATTCCTTATGGATTTAGTGGATTTTTATTGCAAACATGCCAATACAATATTTGAAGGCTAAAAGTTGATGAATTACATAAAGTGTCAATCCATCAAGTTAGTAGAACTCAAAACTCAGGGATTTCACCGTTCAGGGACACAAACAAACAGAGAACAAACACAAATCGGTTTGCATACATAAAAATGTGTGAATCTTGCTGTATCAATAGTGCATTTCTTTTTTGTTCTTTCAAGTGGATATTGTTGGTGTATTGTCAATGCATTACTTTCTTATATTATCATAAGAATAAAGACAAATCCCTCCCGTCAACTCCCCCCACCCTTATCCCTCGACTTCCTCAGTAGAGTTGCTAACTTATGACCTTCTCCATTCGTCCACAGTGCTTCAGTTTGGCTTCATCACAATCTTCGTGGCTGCGTTCCCCCTGGCACCGCTCTTTGCCCTACTCAACAACTGGGCCGAGGTGCGCCTGGATGCCCACAAGTTTGTGTGTGAGTACCGGCGGCCTGTGGCCGAGCGCGCTCAGAACATCGGCGTGTGGTTTAACATCCTGGAGGCCCTGTCGCACCTGTCCGTCATCGTCAACGTGAGTCGCACAGTGGTGCTCTCATCATTACCCGTGTGCTGTATTTTTTTATTTTTTAACACCTGGTCTGAAAACATCTGATAAACTTTGATTTTGTAATGTCACTTTAAGCAGTATATTAAAAGGATTCTAATATTATTATGTCTATTATTATGTCGAGTTTTTATAATTTGTGTTCATTTTAATTTACTGTACCATAAACTAATTTTGTATGTCAAACTACCCCTTTCAGGCTTTCTTGATCGCCTTCACGTCGGATTTCTTACCACGACTGCTCTACCAGTACAAGTTTGACAACGATCTGAACGGATATGTTAATTTCACTCTGGCCTATGCTCCTCCCAGCTACACCAGCCATCCCATGTGCAGGTAACTGTGATCATAAATACACACTGGAACATAATATAGTAGATATAGTATAGCTGTTGTACATACTTAAAGGCATGGTTCAGTGAAATGACATGTTTAGATATGTGATTCCATCACTTGGCAGCAGTCTATGGAAAAGGAGTGACTGCAATCCACATTTTGGTGTTGTTAAAGGGATAGTGCGAGATTTTTGCAATTAAGCCCTTTATCTACATCAGGGCTGGGCATTTTTGATGGGGTGGGGGCAACAAAAAATCTGAGCTCATCATGAGGGGCCACAGTGGTTCGCGGGTCTGCGTACCCAAATACATCCCCACCTTGCGAGTGTGATTGTGGAGGCCAGGTCATCTGTTGCAGCACTCTCTTTCTTGGTCAAATATCCCTTAAACAGCCTGGAGGTGTTTCTGGTTAAGTGTGCCTTGATATCCAAATAAATCACAAGAGAGTGTCATTGGCAAAGCACCTCCACACCATCACACCTCCTCCTCCATGCTTCAAGGTGGGAACCACACATGCGGAGATCATCCATTCACCTACTCTGCGTCTCACAAAGACATGGCAGATGGAACCAAAAAGCTCCCATTTTGACTCATCAGACCAGAGGACAGATTTCCACCGGTCTAAAGTACATTGCTTATGTTTCTTGGCCCAAGCAAGTTTCTTCTTCTTATTGGTGTCCTTTAGTAGTGGTTTCTTTGCAGCAATTTGACCATGAAGGCCTGATTCATGCAGTCTCCTCTGAACAGTTGATGTTGAGATGTATCTGTTACTTGAACTCTGTGAAGCATTTATTTGGGCTGCAATCTGAGGTGCAGTTAATTGCCGATTTCTGAGGCTGGTAACTCTAATAAACTTATCCTCTGCAGCAGAGGTAACTCTGGGTCTTCCTATCCTGTGGCGGGCCTCATGAGAGCTTGTTTCATCATAGCACATGATTGTTTTTGCGACTGCACTTGAAGAAACTTTCAAAGTTCTTGAAATGTTCTGCATTGACTGACCTTCATATCTTAAAGTAATGATGGACTGTCGTTTCGCATTGCTTATTTGAGCTGTTCTTGCCATAATATTGACTTGCTATTTTACCAAATAGGGCTATCTTCTGTATACCAACCCTACCTTGTCACAAACACAACTGATTGGCTCAAATGCATTAAGAAGGAAATAAATTCCACAAAATGAACTTTTAACAAGGCACACCTGTTAATTTAAATGCATTTCAGGTGACAACCTAGAAGGCCAGCATCCCAGAGTTGCCTCTTCACTATTGACGTTGAGACTGGTGTTTTGCGGGTACTATTTAATGAAGATTCCAGTTGAGGACTTGTGAGGCGTCTGTTTCTCAAACTAGACACTCTACTGTACTTGTCCTCTTGCTCAGTTGTGCACCGGGGCCTCCCACTCCTCTTTCTATTCTGGTTAGAGCCAGTTTGCGCTGTTCTGTGAAGGGAATAGCACACAGCGTTGTACAAGGTCTTCAGGTTCTTGGCAATTTCTTGCATGGAATAGCCTTCATTTCTCAGAACAAGAATAGACTGACAAGTTTCAGAAGAAAGGTATTTGTTTCTGGCCATTTTGAGCCTGTAATCGAACCCACAAATGCTGATGCTCCAGATACTCACTAGTCTAAAGAAGGCCAGTATTATTGCTTCTTTAATCAGAACCACAGTTTTCAGCTGTGCTAACATAATTGCTAAAGGGGTTTCTAATGATCAATTAGTCTTTTAAAATTATACGCTTGGATTAGCTAACACAACGTGCCATATATATGTGTGTATATATATATATGTGTGTGTATATATATGTGTATATGTATATACAGTGGGGCAAAAAAGTATTTAGTCAGACACCAATTGTGCAAGTTCTCCCACTGAAAAAAATGAGAGAGGCCTGTAATTTTCATCATAGATACACTTCAACTATGACAGACAAAATGAGAATTTTTTTTCCAGAAAATCACATTGTAGGATTTTTAATGAATTAATTAGCAAATTATGGTGGAAAATAAGTATGTATGTGTATGTATATGTGTGTGTGTGTGTGTGTGTGTGTGTGTGTGTGTACATACAACAATATTTTATTCCTCTCAAATGTTGTGCACAGATTTGTTTACATCACTGTTTGTGAGCATTTCTCATTTGCCAAGATAATCCATCCACCTGACAGGTGTGGCCTATCAAGACGTGCACCCACCAACCTCTCAACTGCAGACCACATAACCATGCCAGTCCAGAACCTCCACATCCCGCTTCTTCATCTGTGGGATCGTCTGAGACCAGCCACACAGACAGCTGATAACACTTTGGGTTTGCACAACTGAAGAATTTCTGCATAAACTGTCAGAAAGCCTTTCAGGGAAGTTCATCTGCATGCTCGTTGTCCTCACCATCACTTGACCTGACTGCTATTTGGTGTCGTAACCGACTTCTGTGGGCAAATGCTCACCTTTGACTGCCACTGACACGCTGGAGAAGTGTGCTCTTCACAAATGAATCCTGGTTTCAACTATACCGTGCAGATGCGTGTATGGCGTCGTGTGGGTGATCAGTTTGCTGATGTCGACGTTGTGAACAGAGTGCGGTTATAGATTGGGCAGGCACAAGCTACGGACAACAAACACAATTGCATTTTATCAATGGCAATTTGAATGCACGGAGATACCGTGACGAGATCCTTAGGCCCATTGTCGTGCCATTCATCCACCGCTATCACTTCATGTTTCAGCATGATAATGCACGGCCCCATATCGCGAGGATCTGTACACAATTCCTGGAAGCTGATAATGTCCCAGTTCTTTCATGGTCTGCATACTCACCAGACATGTAACCCATTGAGCATGTTTGGGATGCTCTGGATCGAAGTGAACAACAGCCATTGATGAGGAGTGGGACAACATTCCACAGGCCACAATCAACAGCCTGATCAACTCTATGCGGAGGAGATGTGTCACACTGCATGAAGCAAATGGTGGACACTCAAGATACTGACTGGTTTTCTGATCCACCTTTTTTTTTTAAAGGTATCTGTGACCAACAGATGCATATCTGTTATCCCAGTCATGTGAAATCCATAGATTAGGGCCTAATTAATTTATTTCCATTGACTGATTTCCTTATATGAGCTGTAACTCAGTAAAATGTTTGAAATTGTTGCGTGTTGCGTTTATATTTTGGTTCAGTGAGTATACTGAGCATTACGTTCCACAGGGATTCTGGCCTATGTTGACTCCAATGCTTCCCACCGTTGTGTCAAGTTAGCTGGATGTCTGTTGGGTGGTGGACCATTCTTGATACACACGGGAAACTATTGACTGTAAAAAACCCACCAGCATTGCAGTTCTTGACACAAACTGGTGCACCTGGCACCTACCATCATACCCCATTCAAAGGCACTTAAATATTTTGTCTTGCCCATTCAGCCTCTGAATGCCACACATACACAATCCATATCTCAATTGTCTCAAGGCTTAAAAATCCTTATTTAACCTGTCTTCTCCTCTTCATCTACACTGATTTGAAGTGGATTTAACAAGTGACATCAATAAGCTTTTACCTGGATTCACTTGGTCAGTCTGTGTCAGTTGTTTTTCGTGTTTTGTATACTCAGTGTATATAAAATATATTACTTTATTTGTAAAAATATATCTGCAGGCTTACAACAATGGCGTCCCTCAGGGCCTCCAGTTGCCCATCCCTGATCTTTGGCTTAATTGCCAAAATCTTGCTCTATCCCTTTGTCGTGTCTTTGCTATGCCGGATTAAGTGATATGACATGCTATTCTATAAAATAATTTCTCTGTAATTAATATTACCTGATTGAACTAATCATGTAAATGTAATTAACTAGGAAGTCGGGGCACCACAAAATAATGTTTATAGAGCTGTTATCTTCCGAATGAACTCTTACAGACCTAGTAATCTTTTACATCAGTAGCAGTCAATTATTAATCGTCACCTTATTCAATCTCATCTGAACATGTGGTTATCTTCACGAACCCTGGCTAACAAGTTGAATCAGCAATACAATTTTTTCTTTATTATTTATTTACTAAATACATAAAAAGTCACACAGAATTACATAAACACAGGATGGATCATACATTGATTACTAATTATGTCATACATGAAAAGCGTCCCTGGTGGACGGAGCCAAAATGACGACTGGTTACACAAAGGAAAGGGGGTTGGGTTTGAATGAAAGCGCGGGGAGACTGAGGAACAAAAGGTTCTGTGTCTCTATCGGACCTTAGGAGCTATGCTATCGTAAATACAGAATCTTATGCATTCTAAATAACCGCCCATTTGGAAAAGAAAAATGCAATAAATATTTACTCTGAGCTGCGATTCGATCGGTTGGTCGTAGATGGAAGGCTGGGTTGTCCTTTGAAGAATGTCTGGTGGTATAACGGATACAAAGGCTTTCCAAGAATCAACTCTATAATGTAGAGAGAGAGAAAAGGGGAAAGCTATTTATGGGGGTCATTAACCTCCCCCAACAGGCCAACATCATGACACCTTTAAACTATCCAACTGCTAACAAATGCTATAAGCATTTTTATACCAAAACTCCATGAAAGTCGAATTCTCCTGTTTTAGCATGTTTTAAATGTCATGCCCAAGTCTGTCCAGTAGAGGGCACAATTGATGTTGGCAACCCTGATCTGTTGTTCTTACCCTGACTGTGTGTTCTGTTGTCTGTAGATATAAAGCCTATAGGGACAACAATGGAAATTACACTCTGATTTACTGGGAACTCCTGGCTGTGAGGTTAGGCTTCATCATCGCTTTTGAGGTACGCAAGGATCTGTCTGTCTGTCTGTCTGTGTCTGTCTGTCTGTCTGTCTGTCTCTTTTGTATTCTTTCTGTTATACTGTGCCATGTCCACCTTTCTATTCATTACTTGTCTTGTCCTGTTCTTACCCCCTATCTACTACCTGTGTATGTTATTGTGTACCTTTGATCATTTGAAGCTTGCTTGCTCCCTACTAATCTTTGCCTCTCCATCCTCACATGGTATTTTACTATTTAATATTTTATCACCTTAATACTGCTCTTCTCAGAATCCCTCTACTTCCACTGAGGTTTCTCTGTAATTTCACCCTCGGTACTCTTTTCCATCTCTGCCTCTCTCTGTCTCTCTCTCTCTCTCTATTCTCTACCTTCCTGTCACCGCTAATGTGTGCTATTTTTCCCTCCCTCCCTCTCTTCAGCATGTGGTGTTCATTGTCCTGCGAGCGATAGACTGGATGGTGCCGGACGTCCCTGAGTCTCTGGGGCTGAAGGTGAAGAGGGAGCGTTACCTGGCCAAGCAGGCCCTGGCAGACAACCAGGAGGCCCTGTTGGTGAGTCATCGAGGTTCGGCCTCCAGCCAAGGTTAGTGGAACACAGCGATGCTCACACACCCTCACCACACACACACTGCTTTGCTACACAGAATCATTGTGCTGGTCAGGTCGGTCAGGTCGTTATTGCAAAAGAGAATGTGTTGTAATTTGTCATGACTTTCCTGGGTAAATAAATGCACAAAACACAGACAGGCACACTCACACACACCCACTGCAAGCCACCATTGGCCCCACCTCCTCCACTTTCATGCTGTATCATTGACCTACCAAAGAAGCAATGCAAAGTCATCAGCTTGTTATGACTCTTTGATATGTCCTGGATCCCTTAAAAGGCTTCCTGGTTTGTCTCCTTTCCATCATGACCGGTGATAAACGTACACTTAATGGGTTTCCACCACCTTGCCATTTTAACCTGTCCAAGGCCTTTCAAATCAATGGTCATCAGGAGAGCTGATCGTGGACTACAGGAAAAGGCGGGCCTGTTCACCCCCCATTAACATCGACAGGGCTGTAGTGGAGCGGGTCGAGAGTTTCAAGTTCCTTGGTGTCCACATCACCAACAAACTATCATGGTCCGAACATACCAAGTCAGTCGTGAAGAGGGCACGAAAACACCTTTTCCCCCTCAGGAGACTTGAAGAGATTTGGCATGGGTCCCAAGATCCTCAAAAAGCTCTACAGCTGCACCATTGAGAGCATCCTGACCGGTTGCATCACCGCCTGGTATGGCAACTGTTCGGCATCTGACCGTAAGGCGCTACAGAGGGTAGCGCGTATGGCCCAGTACATCACTGGGGCCAAGCTTCCTGCCATCCAGGACCTATATACTGTCAGAGGAAAGGCCCAAAAATGGTCAAAGACCCCAGTCACCAAAGTCAAGCAGTACCGGAGCGCCAAGTCTCGGACCAAAAGGCTCCTTAACTGCTTCTGCTCCCAAGCCATAAGACTGCTGAACAATTAATCAAATGGCCACCGGACCCCCCCACACACACACTGTTTATTATCTATGCAGAGTCACTTCACCCCTACCTACATGTACAAATTACCTCGACTAACCTGTACCCCCTCACATTGACTCGGTACCGGTACCCCCTGTATATAGCCTCGTTATTGTTGTTCTTTTATTGTTACTTTTTATTATTTTTACTTTTTTACTTCAGTTTATTTTGTAAATATTTTCTTAACTCTTTCTTGAACTGCACTGTTAAGTAAGCATTTCACGGTAATATCTACACATGTTGTATTCTGGGCATGTGACAAATAAAGTTTGATTTGAGAGAAAGCCTCTTGAGGGAAAGGAGACAAGGAGAGAAAGTATATTAAAACTATTGGGGGACACAGGCTCTTATGTGTTCACTCACCTCACTCCATTGTTTGATACAGTGCCAATAGTAAAACACCCATTACCTCATTAGGGAGTGTGTTATCCATGTTAAATATTATACCTGTGGCTACTCATTAGCTAGGGCTCCTGTTCATATGAAATTATACAGACGTACAGTAAGTCATTAAGGATATGAATTGATGACTCGGTGTGAGTCCCAAATGGCTCCCTATTCCCTACGGTAGTGCACTACTTTTGACCAGGGCATCCATAGGGCTCTGGTCAAAAGTAGTGCACTATATTGGGAATAGGGTGCCATTTGGGACTCAGACACGCTCATTGAATCCACTGTAAATTTCCTGGAGTATTATGGGTGGTAAAACAGGAGACATGTTGAAGTAACTGCTTGACTGAAATTATCAAAAGCTGCTGTATAAGTAGAGCAAGCTGCATTGTTATTAAGTTGCATATTACACTATCACTGAAACTAATTTGGTCTTAATAAATTAATTGCAGACTTTATAGCCTTTTAAATGCCCCCCCCACCAAAGGCTTGACTCATTAACATTACACTGCTCAAGTTAGCAGCTAGCCTGGTTGCTCTGTCATTCATACTAAAAAAAATCTGATTCTGTTGTCTGCCGAGTTGACAATCTAGTTGTGCACACACACACGCACACATACACACACATAAGCAATGGCTAACCACACGCAATGTTTAAAGACTGGACTACAATGGTCATAATATGGGCCCAGAAATGCTCAAGTGCTCAAAGCCTAACCCATAAAACATTAACCTAAGTTAATGCATCCATAACGCTCTTCCCCTGGAATGTATAGTCTCTCTCTCTCGCCGCATCCCATCAGCACGAGACTGGTGCTTTCTCACCCATTGTTTCTCTTTGTGGTCGTGTCAGTTGTGTGGTGGTGTGTGTGCTTCCCTGTGTTCTGACCATGCCGTTTTGGTCGTTGTGTTTCTTGTCGTGAAGGTCTTGGATGGGGTGAGTAGACAATCTCACTCCTGCAGTCTGTTGTGTTTCTATTAGGTATATATACTGAGTGTACGAAACATTATGAACACCTGCTTTTTCCATGACATGACCAGGTGAATACAGATGAAAGCTATGATCCACATGTTAAATCCACTTCAATCAGTGTAGATTAATGGGAGAAGAGGTTAAAGAAGGATTTTTAAGCCTTGAGACAATTGAGACATGGATTGTGTATGTGTACCATCCAGAGGGTGAATGGGCAAGACAAAATATTTAAGTGCCTTTGAACGGGGTATGGTAGTAGATGCCAGGCGCACCAGTTTGTGTCAAGAACTGCAACGCTGCTGGGTTTTTCACACTCAACAGTTTGCCATGCTTGTCAAGAATGTTCCACCACCCAAAGGACATCCAGTAAACTTGACACAATTGTGGGAAGCATTCGAGTCAACATGGACCAGCATCCCTGTGGAAAGCTTTCATCACCTTGTAGAGTTCATGCCCCAACGAATTGAGGCTGTTCTGAGGGCAAAAGGGGGCTGTGCAACTCAGTATTAGGAAGGTGTTCTTAATGTTTCGTACACTCAGTGTATGTAATATTCTGATATGAAGTTTAAGGGGGACAACAAGAAAGGCCATTCTTATCAATCCATAAAAGATGATGTCTTGTAAAATGAGTTTTATGCTATAACTCAGTAGCATAATATGATGTAGCACCTTTGTGTCTACTCTCTGTATGTTTGCTCTTGTGTGCTTCAGTGTTCTCTACAGTTGTTCTAACTAAAGCTGTACTCATGTTGTCTCTCCTTCCTCATTTTCTCCCTGAACAAACTCAACTGTACTGTATGCCTCGAAGCAAGCAACGCGTCCTTTGGCAACATGAGTTAGAACGGTAGTGCTGAACTTCTGCACCCAAGAGGACAGAACAGATGGAGAGGAGGGGTAGAGGGAGATAAGAGATTCCTTTGCATTTCGGGTCCCATCAATGGATTTGTTTCCCTGTTGCTCTCCGTCTGTTTCTATGGTCAGTCTCTAGGTTTGTTTACGGAAGGGATGACTTATCCGCAAAGGGCCGGTGTGGTTGCAGGTATTTGTTCTAGCCAAGCTGTAACACATCTGATTCAATGACCAACTTATAGTCTTTCATTACAACTTTGATTAGTTTAATAAGATTTGTTACTGCTGGGCTGGGACAAAACCTGGCACCTACAGTGGCTTTTTGCTGGTAATATTGGCCAGAACGGCCACCACCTGGTTTTCAGTATGTGAGAGTGGGTTTGTATTGTTCCAATTTTTTTGCTTGACTATTAGCAGATGACTAGACCTCTTTCAACTCTGATGATTTGTAATGCTCTCACTGTGTTAAATGGACAAGCTTGATTTACTCAAACAGTAATGTTGTCTTCACTTTTCTTCAGACAGCCTGCTCTGTTGTGTATAGGTATACATAAATATTTATATATGTGAAACTGGTCCTGCTTTTCTATACTATCACTACACTATATTTGTATGGAGATAAAACCCGAAACATATCTTGTTTATCTTGTTGGTATAAGAGTTACTGCTGTACTATCATAGGATTGAAGTCCTCCTGCATGTGTTACCCGTTTTGTGCAAACTGTTTTGCATTTCAATATTAATAATGTTTACATACTGTTTTAATTACTTTATATATATATATATATATATATATATATATATATATATATATATATATATATATATACATATATATATATACTGTATTTTAGTAATGGCTCATCCTATATAACTACTGCTGTACACACATTTATATTCACATACTGTCCATAATGTCTATACACATCATTCACAGACACATATACAGTATTATTTATATTCCGGACTCATTTCTGGAAGCTAATTTCCTGCAATTCTATAAATTTTCCTACGTGGTTTTGTACGGTGTACTTACAGTACATATTGTATTCTTGACATAGCTCATTGTAGTATTTATACTATTGTACATTGAATTTTAGTTACACTGTTTATACACACCGCATATTTATTTATATGTTGTATTCTTGACATAGGTCACACTAATATTTCTACTGCTCTATATATAATTTCTAGTATATCTTGTGTAAATTCATCCAATGTATACACTGTACTTATAGATTGCATTTGGATTACTGTTGCAGTGCTATTTTCGTTGTTAATTGGATTCGTTCCGACATTTCTTGATTTCTTGTTGTTCTTTCCGTTTTTTTTGGTATTTGAAATGAATTATTTGTGTACCTGTTTGATATTTCACTGCATTGTTAGGTGCTACTAACATAAGCATTTCACTGCACCCGCTACAACATCTGCTTGGTTGGATGAATTTGACATTTTTGATCCTCCAAATACATTTTCAAAGTGCTAGATACTGCCGTTGTCAAATAAAATCTCAAATATGTTCTCAAATTTCGAAATGCCGGAGAACTTATCTTACCAAAAAATCTCCTCCTCCCTTCCTCCCCACTCGCTCGGAAACATGACCCCCTCAGAAAATGAGAAATCCAGACAGATGAAACCCCTCTGATTTATTAGGAGTCAGAGAGAGACAGGTGTTCTGTTAATGATTTCTCTCCCTCCTTTGCCTCTTCTCCTACGCACCCTTCCAAAATATTCCTATTGCCTTGGGCAACTCTCTCTCTCTCTCGCCCTGTCTCTTTTCTCTCTCTCTCGCCCTCTCTCTCTACTGCTGTAGCGTTCATGTTTTGATTGTTATGATTGCTGTGAGTGTGTTCCTTTGCCATTCAGCCTGCAGGAAGTGTGCGCTAGTACATGTCAACTAGTGGAGGCAGGTATGCAACGTGGACAGGGCCTCCAACAGACACTGTGTGTGTCCCAAATGGCACCATATTCTATATACTGTAGTACACTACACTACTTGTCAAAAGTCATGCACGATGTAGGCAATAAGGTGCTATTTAGGACAGAGACACTGTACTAATAGTTCTCCCCTTATACCTCAACACCACACTTAACAGAGCAGGGAAGCACTCAAAGGCAGGGAGTGAGAACCCATAACACCACCCAATGGTATTCAGTTGATGTGTTGATTGAAAAGTGTCAACTTGTCATTTATCCACAAACAAGTTGCCATTGTAAGATTGAATGTACAATATTGAGTAGTTATGAAAGCACATCAACTGCCAACTAGAGACAGAATTTATATTATTAGATTTCTGGATAATTGTTAGACATCATGAAAATAAAACTCAGAAAGTCAACTTCAAAACACATCAGTGTTAACTGTTGTTTTTTAAATGTTTAATTAGGGAGTTACAGTGCTAGAGAGGTAGAAGCCAAGGAGTTCAAGCATGTCTTGCAGATACTTTCTTTCTGCAAACTGATATTTTTCTACCTACTTAATTACACACACACACACACACACACACACACACATACACATGCCTGAGCACACACACTGTCTACTTCCCACCCCTTTCCCCCTCCTACCTACCTGCTATCCACTTGCAGTACATTTTTGTTGACACACGAGAATCCGACCCATGCATGCATGCACACACACACACACACACACACACACACACAGACAGACACACTCTCACACATACTCACAGAGAGGAAATATTTTTCACTCACGCAGATGGCTGCTAGCTCACTCCTCTCTCCCTCTCTTTCTATAAGCAGGTGTTAATATGCAACACTAAACTATTAGAGACCGACAAAGAGAGAGGAGAAGGAGGATAGAAAGAATAGGAGAGAGTGCACTACCCCAACAGTAGCAGAGGGAGAGAAAGAGAGCGAGAAGGATTGTGAGCAAGGAGAGGGAGAGCAAAAGCTTAAAGAGGGATCTGCATGGTAAGTAGCCAGAAGAGCGAACACTTAAAACATTTTTTTAAAACTGCTTTTTGGTGGAGAAGGAGAAGAGGGATACAACGGAGGAGTCTGGACCCTGTCGACCAGTTCACTTGCCTGGGCACACTGGTCTTCAGACGAGTGGAGTAAAAAGTGAAGGAAAACGACTGAAGGGAAAGAAGCCGGGAGGAACACAAGGCAGTCATGGATAGCACATAGAGGCTCAGCCAGACGCTAGGATGGCCTGGATTCTCACACTGTCGCTGGCAACCGTCCAGCCCAGAAGCTACTGATACTCATGAGGTAGTATAGCCTATCTATCCATATGGATTCCTATCTCTCTCTCTCTCTCTCTCTCTGTGCATTGTAATGTGGAATGTAGACTCAGTGTGTACCATTGTTAGATGTTGTGACCTTCGGATAAGGGTGTGGTCTGGTATGGGGCGGATTATGATGTTGAATATGAAAGTTAATCCTGTCAAAACAGTGCCATGGTGCTGCTTTCAGACTATTGCTTTGCTGCGGGTCAGATGCATACATTTTGAGGTAGACGGAAAAATAGATCATCAAAAACACCCTCAATTTTACATTATATTGAAAAAAGCACCAGGTCATATTATGTTATTTTCATGGCATTTGAACTGAGAGTGTGTGTTCCTCTAATGTGCAGTCGACATAATGTGCTTTTGGAGTAAGACAGTTTGTGATAGTTCAGGGGTAAATTTTCATTATTACCCAAAACACACTTCCAGGCTGTGTAAGGGCTATTTGACCAAGGAGAGTGAAAGCTGAAATGTCTTGAGTCAGTTAGGAAAGCTAAGACTAGCTTTTTCAAACAGAAATGTGCATCCTGTAGCACTAATTCCAAAAAGTTTTGGGACACTGTAAAGTCCATGGAGAATAAGAGCACCTCCTCCCAACTGCCAACTGCACTGAGGCTAGGAAACACTGTCACCACCGACAGATCTACGATAATTGATCATTTCAATTAGAATTTTTCTACGGCTGGCCATGCTTTCCACCTGGCTACCTCTACCCCGGCCAAAAGCTCAGCACCCCCTGCAGCAACTTGCCCAAGCCCCCCCCCGCCTCTCCTTCGCCCAAATCCAGACAGCTGATGTTCTGAAAGAGCTGCAAAATCTGGATCCCTACAAATCAGCTGGGCTAGACAATCTGGACCCTCTCTTTCTAAAATTATCAGCTGAAATTGTTGCAACCCCTATTACTAGCCTGTTCCACTTCTCTTATCGTCTGAGATCCACAAAGACTGGAAAGCTGCAGCGGTCATCTCTTCAAAGGAGGAGACACTCTAGACCCAAACTGTTATAGACCTATATCCATCCTGCCCTGCCTTTCTAAAATCTTCAGAAGCCAAGTTAACAAACAGATCACCGACCATTTCGAATCCCACCGTACCTTCTCCACTATGCAATCTGGTTTCCGAGCTAGTCGTGAGTGCACCTCAGCCACGCTCAAGGTCCTAAACGCTATCATAACCACCATCGATAAAAGATAGTACTGTGCAACTGTCTTCATCAACCTGGCCAAGGCTTTTGACTCTGTCAATCACCGCATTCTTATCAGCAGACTCAATAGCCGTGGCTTCTCAAAGGACTGCCTCGTCTGATTCACCAACTACTACTCAGACAGAGTTCAGTGTGTCAAATCGGAGGGCCTGTTGTCTGAACATCTAGCAGTCTCTATGGGGGTGCCACATGGTTCAATTCTTGGGACGACTCTTTTCCCTGTATATATCAATGATGTTGCTCTTGCTGCTGGTGATTCTCTGATCCACCTCTACACAGATGACACCATTCTGTATACTTCTGTCCCTTCTTTGGACACTGTGTTAACTAACCTCCAGACGTGCTTCAATGCCATTCAACACTCCTTCCGTGGCCTCCAACTGCTTTTAAATGCTAGTAAAACTAAATGCATGCTCTTCAACAGATTGCTGCCCGCAAACGCCCGCCTAGCATCACTACTCTGGACGGTTCTGACTTAGAATATGTGGACAACTTCAAATACCTAGGTGTCTGGTTAGACTGTAAACTCTTCTTCCAGACTCACATTAAGCATCTCCAATCCAAAATTAAATCTAGAATTGGCTTCCTATTTCGCAACAAAGCCTACTTCACTCATGCTGCCAAACATACCCTCTTAAAACTGACTATCCTACCGATCTTTGACATCGGCGATGTCATTTACAAAATAGCCTCCAACACTCTACTCAGCAAACTGGATGTAGCCCATCACAGTGCCATCTGTTTTGTCAACCTGTATGCTCTCGTTGGCTGGCCCTCACAACATAATTGTCGCCAAACCCACTGGCTCCAGGTCATCTGTAAGTCTTTGCTAGGTAAAGCTAGGTCTTTGCTTATTTTTATGTTATTTATTTATTTCACCTTTATTTAACCAGGTAGGCTAGTTGAGAACAATATCTCAGCTCACTGGTCACCATAGCAACATCCGCCCGTTTCACGCGCTCCAGCAGGTATATTTCACTGGTCATCCCCAAAGCCAACACTTCCTTTGGCTGCCTTCCCTTCCAATTCTCTGCTGCCAATGACTGGAACGAATTGCAAAAATCCCTGAAGCTGGAGTCCTATATCTCCCTCTCTAACTTTAAGCATCAGCTGTCTGAGCAGCTTACCGATCACTGTACCTGTACACAGCCAATCTGTAAATAGCACACCCAACTACCTCGTCCCCATATTGTTTTTTATCCTCTTGCTCTTTTGTACCCCAGTATCTCTACTTGCACATCATCATCTGCACATCTATCACTCCAGTGTTAATTCCAAATTGTTAATATTTTGCTGGCTGATTTATTGCCTTACCTTCCTACTCTTCTACATTTGCACACACTGTACATAGATTTTTCTATTGTGTTATTGACTACGTTTGTTTATGTGTAACTCTGTGTTGTTGTTTTTGTCGCACTGCTTTGCTTTATCTTGGCCAGGTCAGAGTTGTGAGAACTTGTTCTCAACTGACCTGCCTGGTTAAATAAAGGTGAAATAAAATACAAATAAGTATTTAACCCATTTTTTTAATGGCAAGCCTAAATAAGTTCAGGAGTAAAAATGTGCTTGACCAGTCACATAATAAGTTGCATGGACTCACTTTGTGTGCAATAATAGTGTTTAACATGATATTTGAATGACCACCTCATCTCTGTACCCACACATACAATTATCTGTGAGGTCACTCAGTCGAGCAGTGAATTTCAAACAGATTCAACCACAAAGACCAGGGAGGTTTTCCAATGCC
The DNA here is from genome assembly GCF_045791955.1 of Oncorhynchus clarkii lewisi. Taxonomy (NCBI): domain Eukaryota; kingdom Metazoa; phylum Chordata; class Actinopteri; order Salmoniformes; family Salmonidae; genus Oncorhynchus; species Oncorhynchus clarkii. Next base: position 54,715,593 of record NC_092155.1, read on the forward strand.
TCACAAAGGGCACCTATTGGTAAATAGGTAAAAAATAAAAATAAAAAAAAAAAAGCAGGCATTGAATATCCCTTTGAGCATGGTAAAGTTATTAATTACACTTTGGATGACGTATCAATACACCCAGTCACTACAAAGATACAGACGTCCTTCCTAACTCCCTTGCCGGAGAGGAAGCAAACCGCTCAGGGATTTCACCATGAGGCCAATGGTGACTTTAAAGTAGTTATATGGTTTAATGCCTGTGATAGGAGACACCTGAGGATGGATCAACAACATTGTGATTACTCCACAATACTAACCTAAATGACAGCGGAAAGGAAGGATGCCTGTACAGAATACAAATATTCCAAAACATGCATCCTGTTTTTGTTCTGAATACATAGTGTTATATTTTGGGCAAATCCAACATAACACATCACTGAGTACCACTCACCATATGTTAAAGCATGGTGGTGGCTGTATCATGTTATGGGTATGCTTGTCATCGGCAAGGACTAGGGAGTTTTTTAGGACAAAAGGAAACGGAAAAGAGCTAAGCACAGGCAAAATCCTGAAGGAAAACCTGGTTCAGTCTGCTTTCCAACAGACACTTGGAGATAAATGCACCTTTCAGCAGGACAATAACCAAAACACACGGTCAAATATACACTGGAGTTGCTTACCAATACGACATTGAGGGTTCCTGAGTGGCCGAGTTACAGTTTTGACCTAAATCGGCTTGAAAATCTATAGCAAGACTTGAAAATGGCTGTCTAGCAATGATCAACAACCAACTTGACAGAGCTTGAAGAATTTTAAAAATAATAATATGCAAATATTGTACAGTCCAGGTGTGCAAAGCTCTTAGAGGCTTACCCAGAAAGACTCAAAGCTGTAATTGCTGCCAAAGGTGTTTCTAACATGTACTGACTCAGGGGTATTTATGCAAATTAGATATTTCTGTATTTAATTCTCAATACATTTGCAAACATTTTTAAAAACTTTTTAAAAACTTTGTCATTATGGGATATTGTGTGTAGATAGATGGTTGAATAATTTTGTTTTAATCCATTTTGAATTCAAGCTGTAACACAACAAAATGTGGAATAAGTCAAGGGGTATGCATACTTTCTGGAGGCACTGTACTTTAAAGTACTACTTAAGTCGTTTTTGGGGTATCTTTTTTGGGTATCTAGTTATATAAAGTACCAGTCAAAAGTTTGGACACCTACTGTACACATTCAAGGGTTTTTCTTTATTTTTTTCTACATTGTAGAATAATAGTGAAGACTTCGAAACTATGAAATGCAATCATGTGGTAACCAAAAAAGTGTTAAACAAAGTAGGCACCCTTTGCCTTGATGACAGCTTTACATACTCTTGGCATTCTCTCAACGAGCTTCATGAGGTAGTCACCTGGAATGTAGTTCATTTAACAGGTGTGCCTTGTTAAAAGATAATTTGCAGAATTTCTTTCCTTCTTAATACGTTTGAGCCAATCAATTGTGTTGTGACAAGGTAGGGGTAAAAGACCAAGTCCATATTATGGCAAGAACAGCTCAAATAAGCAAAGAGAAATGACAGTCCATCATTACTTTAAGACACGAAGGTCAGTCAATCAGGAAAATGTCAAGAACTTTGAAAGTTTCTTCAAGTGCAGTCGACCTGTGCAAAAGTGCAAAAACCATAAAGCGCTATGATGACACTGGCTCTCACGAGGACCCACCACAGGAAAGGAAGACCCAGAGTTATCGCTGCTGCAGAGGATAAGTTAGAGTTACCAGCCTCAGAAATTGCAGCCCAAATAAATGCTTCACATAGTTCAAGTAACAGACACATCTCAACATAAACTGTTTAGAGGAGACTGCATGAATCAGGCCTTCATGGTCAAATTGCTGCAAAGAAACCACTACTAAAGACAACCAATAAGAAGAAGACACTTGCTTGTGCCAAGAAACATGAGTAATGGACATTAGACCGGTGGAAATCTGTCCTTTGGTCTGAGTCCAAATTGGAGATTTTTGGTTCCAACTGATGTGTCTTTGTGAGACGCAGAGTAGGTCAACGGAAGATCTCCATGTGTGGTTCCCACATGAAGCATGGAGGAAGAGGGGGTGTGGGGGTGCTTTGCTGGTGACGCTGTCAGTGATTTATTTAGAATTCAAGGCACACTTAACCAGCATGGCTACCACAGCATTCTGCAGCGATACGCCATCCCATCTGGTTTGCGCTATCATTTGTTTTTCAACAGGACAATGACCCAAAACACACTTCCAGGCTGTGTAAGGGCTATTTGACCAAGGAGAGTGATGCCTCAGATGACCTGGCCTCCACAATCACCCGACCTCAACCCAATTGAAATGGTTTGGGATGAGTTGCACCGCAGAGTGAAGGAAAAGGAGCCAACAAGTGCTCAACATACGTGGGAACTCCTTCAAGACTGTTGGAAAAGCCTGTTGGAGAAGCTGGTTGAGAGAATTCCAAGAGTGTGCAAAGCTGTCATCAAGGCAAAGGGTGGCTACTTTGAAGAATCTCAAATATTAAAAATACTTTTCTGGTTACTACATAATTCCATATGTGTTATTTCATAGTTTCAATGTCTTCACTATTATCCTACAATGTAGAAAATAGTAAAAATAAAGAAAACCCTAGAATGAGTAGGTGTGTCCAAACTTTTGACTGGTACTGGATACTATATATATATATATATATATATATATATATATATATATATATATATATATTAGTATTCATTACTTTTATGACTTTTAGTTTTAATTTACTACATTCCTAAAGAAAATAATGTACTTTTTACTCCATACATCTTTTCAGACACCCTAAAGTACTTGTTACATTTTTGAATGCTTAGCAGGACAGGGAAATGGTCAAATTCACGCACTTATCAAGAAAACAACCCTACTTTCTCTGGTCTGGCGAACTCACTAAACACAAATGAAGTATTTGTAAATTATATACTGTATGTCTGAGTGTTGGAGTATGCCCCTGGCTATCCGTAATTTAAAAATCAAGAACATTGTGCTGTCTGGTTTGCCTAATATAAGGAATTTGAAATCATTTATTTTTTACTTTTACTTTTGATACTTAAGTATATTTAAAACTAAAGACTTTTACTCAAGTAGTATTTTACTGGGTGACTTTCAGTTTTACTTGGGTCATTTTCAGTTAAGGTATCTCTCTTGGGTGCTTTTCCACCACTGGAAGTGTTATTGTTTGCATTGATTCTATTTCCATCTTCTTGGGTACAGTATAGGACATTAGGTTTTGTGAGGCTTTGAGGCTGAGGTGTAGTGGTTACAGTAGGAGGCAGGAGCTGTGAGTAGTTGCAGGGCAGGTAAGTGCATGTCTGGAATAGGTTGGGGGGGTATTAAATGAACTGTACATTGCTGAAAGTTGGTGCTGTAGTGTTCACACACTCTTTCCACGTCTTAGTCTACACCAGGAGACAGTTCAGTTCAGCTGCAGGCCCTCTAGTGACTACACTGTAAACTGAGGAGCAGCCGTGTGTGTGTGTGTGTGTGTGTGTGTGTGTGTGTGTGTGTGTGTGTGTGTGTGTTGCGTGCATTTGTGTTTCTCACAGCAGTGTTTGTGCAGGGAGCGTGTTTTTCTCTCCCTCACTCTGCCTCCTAGAATGTTTGTTTGCCCATTTAACTCTGTGTCTCATAGGAACTGCAATCTGGCTAAGCTGTTTACAGACCTTTTTGAGGAACAAACAACTGATGCAATGATGACATTCAACAGCTTAGCAATATAACTGTTTAGTGCCTGTGAGGCTATTACATGGAGTTTGTCCCAAATAGCACCCTATTCCCTATGTTGGTCAAAAGTGGGGCGGCAGGTAGCCTAGTGGTTAGAGCGTTGGACCAATAACCGAAAGGTTGCTAGATCAAATCCCCGAGCTGACAAGGTTAAAATATGTGGTTCTGCCCCTGAACCAGGCAGTCACCCCACTGTTCATAGGCCATCATTGTAAATAAACAAAAAATTCTTAACTGACTTGCCCAGTTAAATAAAGGTTCAACAAATAAATACTAGGGAATAGAGTTTCATTTGGGATGCAGGCATGCTCTAATCGGCTTTGTTTTTTTAAACTAAGTTTGATTGAGGCCATGTCCCCAAAGACGACTTCTTGTTTAGATATAGATAGTTGATGTAACACTAATGGCTGTAGTGAGAGAGAGTGCCAAGGTGATGCTTAGAGAATACCCACAAGTAATTTAGTCTGTCTTGTGTATGACTAAGTGTGCTGTCATTGGGAAAAGACTGTGTGTGCCTGCGTCCGAGCCTGTGCGTGTCTCTGTCTGTGTCGGTGTCTGTGCTGGTTGAATGAATGTGTGTGAGGGTATATCTCTGTGTCTGTGCTACTGATTTGCCTACTGGCTTATAGCATATATCTACTTGCAGAAACGGATAGACATGCAACAGCTGCTGCACTCCAGGCTTATACGAGGATCTGTACATAAAAATGAATTAAGAGCCAATGTTTCACTTTACATAAACAGATTCAATATAGATTGCAGAATTGTCCAAGTTGAATGTATCTTTCGTTAGGAAATTAAACATATCCCTTGATCACTGACTGTTTTGCTCCTAAGCATGCATTTTTAACACCAGAATATATTGCTGTGGGAAGGAAAGTATTGACTGAGTAATTTTATCATATAGGCAAATATGATAGAATATACCATAACAAATATTGGGTAAAGTTGTGACTAAAGCACTCTTTGGATCAGACCATAATTATTGTGTGGCTGTGGGGGCTTCCCACAGTCTGTGATGTCACAGCCATATAGTAATGTTTGTTGTCTGGGGGAGGTGAAGGAGACAGCCATAACTTGACTGACTCAGACCCCACAGACAAAAACACAGCTGTGGTGGAAACATTGACAGAAGGTTGGTTCAACTATGCCTGGTGGGTTCCTTATCATCACTGATCATTGAGTCAGTGGTAAATCATTCCAGGGCTGTATATTACTATAAACTTAGAATATCCATAATGGTTATTATTAGTTATCATGTTATGACTATGTTAATCTAAGGTTTTCTTGCTGTGAGTCAACAGTTGAGTGATGGTCCTCTGAGCGATGGATTTTTATTTGAGGTCAAGAGTGATGTGCCTTCACTTAGACCTCACTGAGGTTTACAACTTAATTTACTGCAGTACACACTTTACTCCCTCCCCTTCTCTTTCCTTCATATTCCCTCCCTACGCCCCTCCCCTCCCTCTCTCTGGAGCACCGGCCCCATCACTTGTCACTCAGACAGTCTGTGTGTGTATACATGTATGCACGTGTGTGTGTTTGTGTGTATGCATGTGTGTGCTGTGTATTTAATGTGCACTTGTGGCTGTGTTTAAGTGTGTACACGTATGCATGGGTGAGAGTGGCTAGAGGTGTACAGTGCATTTGGAAAGTATTCAGACCCCTTGACTTTTTGCACATTTTGTTACGTTACAGCCTTATTTTAAAATGCTTTAAATTGTTTTGTTTTTTTACACACAATACCCCATAATGACAAAGCAAAAACAGGTTTATAGACATTTTTTCTAATTTATAAAAAATATCACATTTACATAAGTATTCAGACCCTTTATCCAGTAGTTTGTTGAAGCACCTTTGGCAGCGATTACAGCACTGAGTCTTCTTGGGTATGACGCTACAAGCTTGGCACACCTGTATTTGGAGAATTTCTCCCCTTCTTCTCTGCATATCCCCTCAAGCTCTGTCAGGAGCGTCGCTGCATAAATATATATATTTTTTAATATTTTTTTTATAAGTTACCAAAAATGTGTCATTATAATAGCAATTCAATCAATTTTAGAATAAGGCTGTAACGTAACAAAATGTGGAAAAAGTCAAGGGGTGTGAATGTACATAGGGCAGCAGTCTCTAAGGTGCAGGGTAGAGTTCCGGGTGGTAGCTGGGTATTGACTGTGTCTTTCATTTAACCCTTATTTTACCAGGTAGGTTCACTGAGAACAAATTCTAATTTACAGCAATAACCTGAGGAATATCTACAGGGGAGATGAATGAGCCAATTGGAAGCTGGGGATGATTAGGTGGCCATGATGGTATGAGGGCCAAATTGGGAATTTAGCCAGGAAACCGGGGTTAGCACCCCTAGTCTTACGATAAGTGCCATGGGATCTTTATTGACCACAGAGTCAGGACATCCAATTAACATCCCATCTGAAAGACAGCACCCTGGGGCATTGGGATATTTTGGGGGGGACAAGAGGAAAAAGTGCCTCCTACTGGCCCTCCAACACCACTTCCAGCAGAATCTGGTTTCCCATCCAGGGACCAACCCTGCTTAGTTTCAGAGACAAGCCAGCAGTGAGATGCAGGGTGGTATGCTCCTGGCTAAGGTTCAGGGCAGGGTACTGGGCAGAGGAAGGCTAGTGATGACTGTTTGATGGCCTGGATATAGACGCTGTTTATCAGTCTCTCGGTCCCAGCTTTGCTGCACCTGTACTGTCTCTGTACTCTGTACTGTCTCTAGATGTTAGTGGGGTGAACAGGCTGTGACTCGGGTGGTTGAGGTTCTTGATGATCATCTTAGCCTTCCTGTGGCCCCGTATGCTGTAGATGTCCTGGAGGGCAGGCAGTGTGCCCTCGATGATGTACATATAATTTAAATTGTAAGCAAGTGTGACTTTTTATTATACATTTGACACATTTTCTGTAGTGACATCATGTTGATACGTACAGTACATTGATCAAACGTGGAAAGGATGGAATGATACATCTAAAAGTGTACATAACATAAAACAACCAACCAGTTTTTCCCCTTGATGATATCTCATATTTTGAGTGTATTCAGAAAACATATATTTTAAAATACCCATTAGATTCACAAACTTGTCTGTTTCTCCTTTTGTTTATGAGTGTGTGTGGTGATCCTGTATTTGAATGATAAAACAGAGCTGAGGGGAAATTTTGGCCCTGGTCCTCTATGTGAATTATAAACCAGAGCTGAGAGGAAGCTTGGCTCACGGGCTGTGTGAAAGGCCCTTCCTGACAATGTTTCTTGCACACCCATATAGAGCTGAAGCCTACAGGCTGTTCCAACCACTGAGTTGGCTATGGCCTCACATAATCTAAATTGATATAGGGAGGGTTTCACACATGCACATATGCACTCATGCACAATAATACATTTCTGTCCTACAATAAAGTTAAACAGTTCTTCAATCAAAGACAGTTGTGCAGTGTTCTTCATGAGTTAATCCCTACAGTTGTACATGTTAGTATTCTGTTCAAAAATGAACCCCAGATATGGCTGCAAGGTACAGTGTCTGTCATTTACTTGCCAACTTGAAAGAGAACTATGGAGTTTGTCCTTTGAAATGTTCAAATGTTAGCATTTTAGCCTGACTCCATTTCACCTCCTGAGGCTGTGCTCTTTCATCCTTTGTTTTTTAATAGTTTGTATCTTCCCCCTACACGCAAAACAAATATTACTGCGTATATTTTAGTAATTTAGCAGATGCTCTTATCCAGAGGAATTAGGGTTAAGTGCCTTGCTCAAGGGCACATAGACAGATTTTTAACCAAGTCAGGTTGGGGATTAGAACCAGCAAACTTCCAGTTACTGGCTCAACACTCTTAACTGCTAGGCTACCTGCCAGCCTATTCAACTTTGAGGTGGTTTCTCTACCAACCCCAATCATGTTTCAAAACAAGCAGCCCTCAGTTGACTTGTCCATACCTGTCCAGATAATAAAGGAGAGAGAAAGACAAAAAATGCTGTCTTGGATCGAAACTGGAGCAGAGAAAGAGGGAGAAGTGGATGAATACCACAGATGCATCAACAGAATGTTCAAAGTACATGTACAAGTTCTGACACATGATCAGATCTGAATTAAGCAATCTTTGATTGAAAGCTGTTTGAGTGGATCTGAACTAAATGTAAATAACACATCAATAACAGAACTTGGGCAAGATGTCTTTTCAAAGTCTTAAGTTATTTAAGGCCTTCACAAATGCATCCAAATTTATGGATCTACCATAGTCAATGAAACAGTGCTGTCCATTGTTACGATGATGTGGATTCTCACACAGGATTGTTGAAAAGTTCAAACATCTCAGGGCTTCAGTTTGCTTTGTGATGAGAGGTTTTCAGTTCATCCTTAGCCTAATTTTTACAATTCAATATTATGGCATTCACCCGAATTCAATGCTATTCCTAGAAGAAGATGTCATGTAATTAGTCATTTATCCCCATCTATTAGGCAGCATCTTGCAAAATAAATGTAATCTAAATGAGACTAACCTAGATAAATGAACAGATCAATACAAAGCAATAATAGAGCACATTTGCTAATATTTTGATATCTGAATTGAGACAAAAAATCAGCCTTTAATTAGAGGACTTCCTTCATAAACTCATCAGATTTGGATTCAAATACTTTTTTAAATCGTTCAAATATTTTGACTTTACCCTGCCTAAAGTGCCAGATGGGCGGGGATTGCACTTTTGGGACTTTTCTGATGGTTCATTGTGACACAGAAGCTCAATCAAGCACAGCTAAAGTATTTGAAATGATTTCAAATAGTATTTGAACCGCAGGTTTGAAACTTACCCTCCTGACTAAGCCGAGTCTGTGTCTGCTGCTCGTCTCCCTCACACAATCTGTCTTTTTGACAGGGGGGATATTATTGTCGAGGGGACAGGATGTGCTGGTGCACCGAGAGGGGGAAGGCAAAGCTGCAGATGTCTTATTGTTTACATGCGAGAAGCTCCACATTTTTGTGGGCTTTTAAATAATAAAGTGTTGTTTGTGCTGTCCGTTGGCTAGGATCCCGACTCTTTGCCGTGTTTGTCGGAGGTCATATACTCAACAAGAAATCTTTCTAATGTTGTGTCCCTCTAATCAAAGACAGCTAAAATCACTCTCTCGCTATACTCAGGTGTGTGTCAGTCCACCAAAGTTCTCCCTGTGTGTCAGTTCTTTGTGCCATGGTAAGCCAGGTTGTCAGTATGTCTTAAAAGGGCAGGGGTAGCTGCCCTAGGATCCGAACAAGCTTAGGACCCACACCAAGTGTCAACATTAAGGGCACTTTCTTTCCCATCCATGGCCTCAGAGAACCTCACATATGGGTGCACACAGCAGACAAGGAGAAATCAGAATACCCCTTTTTAAAAACTTCTACCCAGCAAGTCACATCAACGACTTTAGTCTTTTGATTTTGAGGGAATGGTCGCAGTAAGTGGTTCAGAGTGTTGCAATCGCTTTTCAGGTGGGGTTTCATTATAAATACATTTGATGTCATTTTCATCTCAGTATCCAATCCTGAATGAATCTCCTAACATTACTCTCAGTTCTAGTGGAGGAAAGGTTTGATAATCTCCTTCATAGTCCGATACTACTTTTCCCATAGAAATATAATTACTAGTACTTAACTTGAATGGGAAAGCCCAGTCTGGCCATTTCAATGATATGGCGCTGCCTCACCAGCATAGCCGATAGTGCAGAGTCCAATGATGTCACATAGGGTATATCGGATGTCTATGGCATAGTGGCAGAGTCCCCCAATGTACTGCAGGGCGATTAATGTCACGATGTGACACGGCTTCACTGCCTCCTCACACACACACAGGACGGGGTCACACCACACCGACAGGCCACTCTGCTCCGCCTGCTCAAACACACTCATCCCATAACAGACCACATAACTCTGGACAAGGGACATAGAGGAGACGCACGACTCCATCTTCAGGACAGGTCTCTGTCTGTCCCCTGACTTTCCCTTTGAAACTGGGAAGAGATACAGAGAGATTTATGCAAGTTGATCGAGATTGAGGAGGACTGACTCTTGAAAGAGTGTTGACTGTCGTAAGGCTGTTAATCAATCCCAACAGTGACACCAGTCATCATACCATATTACCACAGTCACAATGTGCTTGTTTAACTGCCGTGAATACCACGATGACATTATTACCATGTCTATCCCATAGAGATCACACTATGTTCTGTCTTTATGGTTTGTCCTGCCAAACAGAAAACATGCTAACTTAAAGTGTCTGAGGATACAGACATGGAGTGTAACGAACGTCGTAGGTGGAAGAAGGTGAGGACCAAGGTGCAGCGTGGTACGTGTTCATAATTATTTTTAATAGAACACTGAAAAATACAAAAACAACAACGAAACAGTTCTGTCTGGTGCAGACACAGAGACAGAAAACAAACACCCACAACCAAAATGGGGAAAACAGGCTACCTAAGTATGATTCTCAATCAGAGACAACGAACGACACCTGCCTCTGATTGAGAACCATACTAGGTCAAACACATAGAAATGTAACAACCTAGATAAAAATAACATAGACTACCCACCCTGACCAACCTAACACAAAGACATAAAAAAGGAACTAAGGTCAAAAAAAGGAACTAAGGTCAAAAAAGGAACTAAGGTCAGAACGTGACATGGAGACAGAATTGAATTTCAAATCATATTTTATTGGTCACATACACGTGTTTAGCAGATGTTGTTGCGGGAGTAGTGAAATGCTTGTGCTTCTAGTTCCGACCATGCAGTAATATTTAACAAGTAATATCTAACAATTTTACAACATACACCCAATACACATAAAGGAATGGAATTAAAAATATATAAACATATAGACGAGCAATGTCAGAGCGGCACATTTAAGATACAGTAGAATCGTATAGAATATTATACAGTTTATACATTTGAGATGAATAATGCAGATATGTAAACATTATTAGAGTGGCATTATTAAAGTGACTAGTGTTCCATTTATTAAAGTGGCCAATGATTTCAAGTCCATGTATATAGGCAGCAGCCTCTCTGTGTTAGTGATGGCTATTTAACAGTCTGATGGCCTTGAGATAGATATTTCAGTCTCTCGGTCCCAGCTTTGATGCACCTGTACTGACCTCGCCTTCTGGGTGATAGTGGGGTGAACAGGCAGTGGCTCGGGTGGTTGTTGTCCTTGATTATCTTTTTGCCTTCCTGTGACATCGGGTGCTGTAGGTGTCCTGGAGGGCAGGTAGTTTGCCCCCAGGGACGCGTTGTGCAGACCGCATTACCCTCTGGAGATCCCTGCGGTTGTGGGCGGTGCAGTTGCAGGCGGTGATACAGCCCGACAGGATGCTCTCAATTGTACATCTGTAAAGGTTTGTGAGGGTTTTAGGTGACAAGACAAATTTCTTCAGCCTTCTGAAATTGAAGAGGCACTCTTACGACTTCTTCACCACACAGTCTGTGTGGGTGGACCATTTCAGTTTGTCAGTGATGAGGAACTTAAAACTTTCCACCTTCTCCTCTACTGTCCCGTCGATGTGGTTGGGGGAAACTCCCTCTGCTGTTTCCTGAATTTATGGTCATATCCATGATATATGAGTCTGATACGGGATTATGCCACAAATTACATTGTTCTTTATCATATTCAAAAGAGATGCTAGTGTACTGCTAATTAACGATGTAGGCATTCTGTCTTACAATGGCTTACTAAAATGACACAGAAACACCTACACCAAAGTTCATAACACTCCCAAATAACACCTTATAAACAAAATCAAATTATAAACTTTTGAAATGAATGAATGAAAATGTAACTTCATTAGAAATGTAATGAGTGCATGAAATACGTAACTTACTCGGATGTATTTATGGAGATTACCTTGTTGGCAGTTATCAGTAGATGCGGTGCCTAGATGGAATGGGCAGACATGGCAGGTTTGCAAGGTGTTACATGTTTTGCTGCATGATAGTAGCGACACCCTAAGGCTTTGGGGCACAACACAGTTGTAGACTGGATATGAACAGGTTATAGACTCAGACTGGATACTGTCTTATTGTACATGTGTGTATGACCATACTAACTAACTGAGTGTGTGTCAGCCAACTTGTATCTCTTATACTATCCCACACTGCTTTGGTAATAACATTTTCCCCACCTGACATGTACAGTGCCCTAATTATTGGGCCAGTGAGGCATTTTTTCTTCTTTTGGCTCAATACTCAAAGTTCGATTTGATATCTGTCACGCCCTGACCGTTTTATTTCTCTATTTGGTTAGGTCAGGGTGTGATGTGGGGTGGGCATTCTATGTTTTCTTTTCTATGTTTCTTTATTTCTGATTGAAAACCGGGTATGGTTTTCAATCAGGGACAGCTGTCTATAGTTGTCTCTGATTGGGAATCATACTTAGGTAGCCCTTTTTCCCTCCTTTCAGTGTGGGTAGTTAACTTTGTTAGAGGCATCATAGCCCTGTTAAGCTTCACGGTCGGCTTGTTTTTGTTGGTGCCATTCTAATAAAAAGGAATATGTACGCTCACCACACTACACTTTGGTCCGCTTCTTACGATGCCTGTAACAATATCAAATAATGACTATGAGGTTAAAGGGCAGACTGTCCGCTTAATTTGAGGGTATTTTCATCCTGTCATGTGTGCTCCCTCTCCGGCCTCAAGGTCATCAGGCTGCTCATTATGGTGCGTATCTGTCACCATCGTTACGTGCACCTGAGCGTCATCAGACTCACCTGGACTCCATCACCTCCCTGATTACCTTCCCTATATATGTCCCTCCCTTTTGTTCCTTCCCCAGGCAATGTTGTTTCTGTTTCGGTTCCAGTGTTAAGTCTGTGCATTGTTCTTGTTTTGTTTTATGTTGCATTTTTTTATTAAAAACACTCACTCCCTGAACTTGCTTCCTGACTCTCAGCGCACATCTTTACACATCCACATTGGGTGAACCGTTTAGAAATTTTACGTAGTCCCCCCCCATTTTAGAGAACCAAAAGTATTGGGACAAATTCACTTATTAAAAGGTTAAGTATTTGGTCCCATATTCATAGCACACAATGACTACATCAAGCTTGTGACACTACAAATTAGTGAGAAAATTATAGACACAAATATCATATCCCCTAAGACATGTCACCATCGTTACGTGCACCTGAGCGTCATCAGACTCACCTGGACTCCATCACCTCCCTGATTACCTTCCCTATATATGTCCCTCCCTTTTGTTACTTCCCCAGGCAATCTCACCCTTGCAAAAAAAGGGGAGGTTAGCTTTTTTGGGGATGGATGATATTTGTGTGTCTGTAACTTTATCACTCATCATTATTCATGATTCATTCAGGATTATCCGTAATCATGGTAATATCCACTTATATGTAGAATTGTTTCGAAATATATTATGTTATTTTTTTTACAATAAAAGTGACTCCAGAATGACACAATACATTATTTACCGTTCATTTCAATTGGGCACAAAATAATCTGAAACACAACCAAAACAAACAGCAAATTAATCCAACAAATTTGTAGAGACACAAGCTTGATGTAGTCATTGTGTGTTATGGGACCAAATACTTTGTTTTTACTACTTTAAAATACAGTGCGTTCGGAAAGTTTTCAGACCCCTTGACGTTTTCCATACTTTGTTAGTTAAGGCTTTATTCTAAAATATATTAAATTATTATTTGTTCTCATCAATCTGCACACAATACCCCATTATGACAAAGCGAAAATGAGGTTTTGAGGAATGTTTGCAAATGTATTAAACATGAACAGAAATACCTTATTTACCTAAGTATTTAGACCCTTTGCTATGAGACTCAAAATTGAGCTCAGGTGCATCTGTTTCCATTGATCATCCTTGAGATGTTTCTTAAACTTAACTGGAGTCCACCTGTGGTAAATTAAATGTATTGAATGTATTGATTTGGAAAGGCACACACCTGTCTATATAAGGTCCCACAGTTGACAGTGCATGTCAGAGCAAAGACCAAGCCATGAGGTCGAAGGAATTGTCCCTAGAGGTCCGAGACAGCATTGTGTCGAGGCACAGATCTGGGGAAGGGTCTGCAGCATTGAAGGTCCCCAAGAACACAGTGGCCTCCATCATTCTTAAATGGAAGAAGTTTGGAACCACCAAGACTCTTATAGCTGGCCGCCCGGCCAAACTAAGCAATCGGGGGAGAAGGGCCTTGGTCAGGGGAGGTGACCAAGAAACCGATGGTTACTCTGACAGAGCTCCAGAGTTCCTCTGCGGAGATGGGAGAACCTTGCAGAAGGACAACCATCTCTGCAGCACTCCACCAATCAGGCCTTTATGGTAGAGTGGCCAGACGGAAGACACTCCTCAGTAACATGCACGTGACAGCCTTGGAGTTTGCCAAAAGGCACCTAAAGGACTCTCAGACCATGAGGATCAAGATTTTCTGGTCTGATGAAACCAAGATTGAACTATTTGGCCTGAATGCCAGGCGTCATGTCTGGAGGAAACCTGGCACCATCCCTACGGTAAGGGATGGTGGTGGCATCATCATGCTGTGGGGATGTTTTTCAGCGGCACGGACTGGGAGATTAGTCAGGATCGAGGGAAAGATGAACAGAGCAAAGTACAGAGAGATCCTTGATGAACACCTGCTCCAGAGCACTCAGGACCTCAGACTGGGGCGAAGGTTCACCTTCCGACAACGACCCTAAGCACTCAGGCAAGACAATGCAGGAGTGGCTTCGGGACAAGTCTCTGAATGTCCTTGAGTGGACCAGCCAGAGCCCAGACTTGAATCCGATCGAACATCTCTGGAGAGACCTGAAAATAGGTTAATGTTTAATAATGTTTAATAACCAGTTTTTTGCTTTGTCATTATGGTATACTGTGTGTAGATTGATGAGGGAAAATATAATTTCATCCATTTTAGAATGAGGCTGTAACGTAACATAATGTGGAAAAAGGTCAAGGGGTCTGAATACTTTCCCAATGCACTGTGCATATACAGGGTGAATTTGTCCCAATACTTTTGGTCCCCTAAAATGAGGGGACTATGTACAAAAAGTGCTGTAACTTCTAAACTGTTCACCCGATATGGATGAAATAACCCTCAGATTAAATCTGACAATTGGGACTTTAACCTCGTCCAACATTTAAAGTATAGAGCCAAAAGAAGAAAAAATGCTTCACTGTCCCAATAATTATGGAGTGCACTGTATACAGTATATTCAAGATGCATTCATTTACTGTGAGAGTAATTGACTCCTCTAGTGTGGAAGGATCACAAACAGTTCCCACACCCTCTTAGATATCTTGTGTACCAGGCAACCTACCCCGAGCCATAAGGATAAAGAAGGCCTTTGTCTAAAGCAGGGAACAGGCAACCGATTGTGTCTGCATTCGTGTGTGCGTTTGTGAGTGTGTGCGTGCGTACGAGGCAGAGAGGGCTGCAACTTGCCTATCTGTGCACTCACGAGTGGGTGTGGTTATGTGAAAGGAGAAGGAGCTGTTTGTGCAGCAGGTGTGCGTCCGTGTGTGTCTCTCTTTAACTGGGAGCCTGTGCCTGTTACCTGAGTGGTGTTAGAGAGAGAGTAAAGAGAGTTACCTGTGCTGTGAGGAGGGGTGCAGTAGGAAGAGACCGATGGCTAGGAGGATGTTCTTTTACTTAGAAGGCTGCCTCTTTTTTCTTTGTCTATCTGAGTATATCAATCAAGTATGTGGTGAGAAACTACCATAGCATTATGAAGGTCTGTTGTGAGAAACTATCACAGCATTATGAAGGTCTGTTGTGAGAAACTATCACAGCATTATGGTCTGTTGTGAGAAACTATCACAGAATTATGCAGGTCTGTTGTGAGAAACTATCACAGCATTATGAAGGTCTGTTGTGAGAAACTATCACAGCATTATGAAGGTATGTTGTGAGAAACTATCACAGCATTATGAAGGTCTGTTGTGAGAAACTATCACAGCATTATGAAGGTCTGTTGTGAGAAACTATCACAGCATTACGAAGGTCTGTTGTGAGAAACTATCACAGCATTACGAAGGTCTGTGGTGAGAAACTTTCAATCATTATGAAGGTCTGTTGTGAGAAACTATCACAGAATTATGAAGGTCTGTTGTGAGAAACTTTCAATCATTATGAAGGTCTGGAAGTAGTTTCAAATGGATTAAATTCAATACTCCACTACCCCAAGTCACTAGTATAAATGGTAATCATACTCACTCACTGGATGTCTGGGTTTGAAAACTCGTATACATTCCAAGAACATCCCTCACTGTTCATAATTTCCTTATAGTTAGTAACACTAGCGTGAAGTTCAGTACTCTTATTCATGAGTCAGTGGGTGAATCATTTGTGGGCCAACGGCCCAGACTGTGACTCTCTTTCTCCCTCCCCTCTCTCTCTCTCTCTCCTCTCTCTCTCTCTCTCTCTCTCTGAATCTCTTGACCACTGATCATAACATCCAGGTTAAAGGTTAAACACCGTGAGAGAAAGATGGGTCTATATTCTCAAGTGAAAGGGTGAAAGGTCACAGGGGCTGAGGATACTGTCTCACTTGGTTTGGCCGTCTGTTGAAGGGTTCTGAATGTGTGTCTGTTGTGGCACTGGCCATGCCATCTGTAGATGAAGGAGGTGTGTGTGTGTGGAGAATAAATACAGGGGGCTGAGAGCTGTATGTGGAGCAGTCTTTAATTAAAGCAGGAAGACATGGCTCAGCAGTCGCACAGGGCCAGACCATTGTGCTCCAATGAACAGACTTCTTCCTTAACGAGTATATCTTTCACACTGTCCACAAGAGATTGTTACATAGTGAGTAAGAGGTAGAACAAACTGAAAATATCACAGGAAACATACAATTTGTGAACAGTATACATTACAAAACCTGGACAATTATGAGTGGAGGGGGCCTGTTTTGGCATACACAAACTGTAAGCAATGGCTTCGGGACAAGTCCCTGAATGTCCTTGAATGGCCCAGCCAGAGCCCGGACTTGAAGCCGATCTAACATCTCTGGAGAGACCTGAAAATAGCTGTACAGTGACGCTTTCCATCCAACCTGACAGAGCTTGAGAGGATCTGCAGAGAAGAATGGGAGAAACTCCCAAATACGGGAGTGCCAAGCTTCTAGCGTCATACCCAAGAAGAATTGATGCTGTAATCGCAGCCAAAAGTGCTTCAACAAAGCACTGAGTAAAGGGTCTGAATACTTATGTAAATGTTATATTTCAGTTTTTTATTTTTTATAAATGTGCAAAAATTTCTAAAAAACTGTTTTTGCTTTGTCATTATGGGGTATTGTGTGTAGTAGATTCATGAGGGAAAACATTTATTTAATCAATTTTAGAATATGGCTGTGATGTAACAAAGTGTGGAAAAAGTAAAGGGGTCTGAATACTTTTCGAATGCACTGTATGTGTAGGGGTACGGTGACTAGACTTCAGGATATATGATAAACAGAGTAGCAGCAGCGTAAATGATGAGTGTGTGTGTGTGTGTGTGTGTGTGTGTGTGTGTGTGTGAGTAAAGTCAGTATAAATGTGTGTGCATTTTATGTGTGTGTTGAAGTGTCAGTGTGGGTGAGTGTGTAGAGTCCTGTGAGTGTGCAGAAAAGTCCTCTCGGTGCAAGGGTCAACTCAGATAGTCCGTGTAGCCATTCTGTTAGCTATTTAGCAGTCTTATGGCTTGTGGATATAAGCTGTTCAGGAGCCTGTTGGTGTCAGACCTGATGCAACGGTACCGCTTGCCGTGTGGAACCAGAGAGAACAGTCTATTGCTTGGTTGGCTGGAGTCTTTAACAATTTTCTGGGCCTACCTTTAGACACTGCCTGACGTAGAGGTCCTTGATGGCAGGGAGCTTGGCCCCAGTGATGTACTGGGCTGTCCGCTCCTCCCTCTGTAGCGCCATGCAATCGAGGGGAGTGCTGTTTCCATACCAAGCAGTGATGCAGACAGTTAAGATGCTCTCAATGGTGCAGCTGTAGAGTTTTTCGAGGATTTGAGGGCCCATGCCAAACCTTTTCAACTTTCTTAGGGGGAAGAGCCGCTGTTGCGCCTTCTTCAGGACTGTGCCCATGTGAGTGGACCATTTTAAGTCTTTAAAGATTTGTACACTGAGGAACTTGAGGTTCTCGACCTGCTCAACTGCATTTCATGCCTTCTATAGAGGGAAGCAGGAACGAGACCAAATTATGAAGTGTTTAACAGAGATAAGTTAATACAATATAGCCTACAGTCAGTGCTGTTTTACCAGATATGGCAAGAGGATATTATGTTGGCAAAAACGTTTTCTCCTTTCTTCTGCAGCTCTCATGTGTTCTCTCAGTCATGCTTCCTGGGTATGGATTCTTCCCTCTCCCTGACTTCCAGCCTCATCTACACGCCTTCCGTTTCCGAGGAAAGAGCCCCATTATGTGGATCCCGGTCTCAGGTGAGTCCCAGGCTTTGAGCGAGGCCCCGGACGACATGCCTCTCCTCCGGCAGTGCCACCACAAGCACATCGCTGTGTGTCAGCAGGAGACTCTGACCTTCATCGAGCTGCAGCCGCCTGTGACACCCAGCGTCAAAGGCTGGGGCTCCCCAACTGCAGACACTCAACGCTTCAGCCCGTTGTCTCTGAATCATCCTAAACACACAAGTGAAGCACAAATTGGCAGTGGGAGAAGTGATTATTACACTGATTCTAATACGGACCTGAGTTTAGACTCTCCGACGCTAGGGGGCGAGGTTGAGCTGGTTATCCAGGAAGATATCAGGACCAACCCTCCAGTGCAGGAGCAGTATGAGAGACCCATGACGGTGTCATCTGTGTTTCTTCCCCTCCATGCAGCCCTCAGCCTGCCCCTGTCCCTCCCTCTGTCCTCCCTGTACAGAGACACAGACTCCTGGGACTCTCAGCCACCTGGCTCTCCATCCTCTCCTGAGCTTCCGTGGCTGCAGAGCCCAGATACCTGTCGACCCCAGAGGAGATCATCACAGAGCTCCCTCAGGGAAAAGTCCATCCGTATGTACAGTATCTATCCATTTCACATCTTCAACTCTCTGTTAGTCCTCATCATGAGAATGTTTTATCCCCCTTCACCTATTTTTATCTGTAGGACTTAAAAATCACACTTACTTCAGAAATATTTTGCACATGTCCATATTCAATATGACTGGACTGTAATTCGGGGGGAGGAATTTTCACCTGAGTCTTGTTTGTGTTGTGTCCCAGGGCGTAAGGTGCGGGTGTACTCACCAGACAGCCTGAGTGACGAGTCTCTGGCCAGCCCCATTCTGGACGGTGACTACCTTTTCCCAGGACCCTTTGACTTCTTTCTGGAAGAGGACCTCAGGGGAGACCCTGAAGACGCCGCGAGTCCCTCATCAACAGGGGGTGCCGTAGACCCCCAAAACCCCAACCCTCCAAAGATTCCACCTCTGTCCTCAGAGCCACATCAGTCGTCAGAGGACTCCTCTGTCTTGAACTCTGGGGCTGTAGAGAATTCCTCGGCCACCGGGGGGAGCGCTTTAGCCTGCTCTCGTATGGCGGAACACGAGCGGCGGCGCTTCTCTGCCTCTGAGCTGATCTCACGGCTGCAGCTGTCCCAGAGGAAGAACTCGTTCACGCTAAAGCTAGGCAAGTCGCTGTCGGCTCGCGTGGCTTCCCGTGACAGGCAGACCTCCAGCAACCTCAGCCCCAGCTCTGACTGTAAGTGTCCCGCATTAGCCAAGAATGCTAATAAATCATTTTGCAATTTGAGGCAACATTCTGTGGTGGTTGTGTGTCTGCTAGTTTCCTCCACCTCCATCTAGAGGTCTTCATGGGTCCACCTGACCCGATATGCATAAATTAATTTGAAGAAATTAAACAAGACCGCTCCAAATGGACCCTCGGACAGTCAGACCCAAAAAGGACCTTGGAAAACAGACCCAAACAGACCCATGCGGGTTCAGATCCGAGAGACCCGTTCAGATTCGAGAGTAGAGAGAGAAAGAAACCTCCAACTGTGCACTGCCAGTGCCATCAATAAACAATCTATATTGGCCAAATGATCCACAGTTACGTGTCTTTAAAAACTGCCAATAACAACTTACAAAAAAACTATTGTTGTTTTTCAATGTGTAGCATATTCAAAACATATAGTCTATTGTTTTATTGGTTTTTAATTTCCTAAAACAATAATTGTGTACCACATGGTTTAGCTGTCAGAGATTTGAGCACTAAATGCATAGGTCTGGGCATCAACTGTATGATATTCATAACAATAATTGTGTACCACATGGTTTAGCTGTCAGAGATTTGAGCACTAAATGCATAGGTCTGGGCATCAACTGTATGATATTCATATAAAAAAAATATTAAGGGAGACAACATTAGGCCTAGCGCTGTAGAGACCAAGACAAAGATAGAGATATGCCGGCATCATGTTCTCTACATCGACATGGATTTCTTTATACTTGTCAGATAAGCTACTACTGCTATACAGATATAGGCGTACAGAAAGAGGCTAATTCGTACATTTTCTAGCAGAGTATTTTTTATAAAGATAAGCATTATATTTTTTGATTAAAGGAGTAACTCTTGTAGACCTAAAACATTATTCCTCACCTCAAGTTCCACTGTCGGAGTCAGTTGTAGTGCCGACGCGCACTGCCTTCACAGGCCTGCAGTAGCTAAACCTATTCTAAACCTAATAATAGCCACACCACACCAAACTTTCACAAAAATTGCTTAACTTTATTAGGGTAAGATTAAAAGTAAGTCAAGTCATTGTTTACATCTTGCCTTCTATGGTTATTCCTATTCATGGTTTGAGTGCGAGTAGCATAGTGGGCCTACAGGTAATTCTATTATATTGCAACAAACACAACGTTACAACAAAAATGGCAAAACAGAATGAAATCTTTTAAAAAGTTTTGAACAGGCTTATTTTGCAGCTATTAACAACAAAGGTGATTGCCTACCTTAGGCTTACCCAACAAAGGTGATTGCCTACCTTAGGCTTACCCAACAAAGGTGATTGCCTACCTTAGGCTTACCCAACAAAGGTGATTGCCTACCTTAGGCTTACCCAACAAAGGTGATTGCCTACCTTAGGCTTACCCAACAAAGGTGATTGCCTACCTTAGGCTTACCCAACAAAGGTGATTGCCTACCTTAGGCTTACCCAACTGTCACGCCCTGACCATAGTTTACTTTGTATTTTCTATGTTTTGATTGGTCAGGGTGTGATCTGAGTGGGCATTCTATGTTTCATGTCTTGTTTGTCTATTTCTATGTTCAGCCTGATATGGTTCTCAGTCAGAGGCAGGTGTTCGTCATTGTCTCTGATTGGGAACCATATTTAGGTAGCCTGGGTTTCACTGTGTGTTGGTGGGTGATTGTTCCTGTCTATGTGTTTTCACCAGATAGGCTGTTTAGGTTTTCGTTACGTTCGTTACGTTCTTTATTTTGTAGTATTTGTATTGATTCGTGTTTTACATTTGTTCATTAAAACATGGATCGCAATCTACACGCTGCATTTTGGTCCGACTCGCCTTCGCATCAAGAAAACCGTTACAGAATCACCCACCACCAACGGACCAAGCAGCGTGTCAACAGGCAGCAACAGCAGCGTAAAGAGGAATGGACATGGGAGGACGTTTTGGATGGCAAGGGCTGTTACACTTGGGAGGAGATACTGGCTGGAAGAGATCGCCTCCCATGGGAACAGGTGGAGGCACTTAGGAGAGCTGAGGCAGCCGGAGAGAGGAGCCGGCGATATGAGGGAACACGGCTGGCAAGGAAGCCCGAGAGGCAGCCCCAAAAATTTCTTGGGGGGGGGCTAACAGGGAGTATGGCTACGCCAGGTAGGAGACCTGCGCAAACTCCCTGTGCTTACCGGGGGGCTAGAGAGACCGGACAGGCACCGTGTTATGCAGTGGTGCGCACGGTGTCTCCAGTGCGGGTGCATAGCCCGGTGCGGTATATTCCAGCTCCGCGTGTCTGCCGGGCTAGATTGAGCGTCGAGCCTAATGCCATGAAGCCGGCTCTACGCAGCTGGTCCCCAGTGCGTCTCCTTGGGCCGGCTTACATGGCACCAGCCTTGCGCTCGGTGTCTCCGGTTCGCCTACATAGCCCAGTGCGGGCTATTCCACCTCTCCGCACTGGCAGGGCGACCGTGAGCATTCAACCAGGTAAGGTTGGGCAGGCTCGGTGCTCAAGAGCTCCAGTGCGCCTGCACGGTCCGGTTTTTCCAGTACCACCTCCACACCCCAGCCCTCCGGTAGCAGCTCCCCGCACCAGGCTTCCTGTGCGTGTCCTCGGCCCAGTACCACCAGTGCCAGCACCACGCATCAGGCCTACAGTGCGCCTCGCCTGTCCAGCGCTGTCGGAGCCCTCCTCCTCTCCAGCGCTGTCGGAGTCTCCCGCCTGTTTAGCGCTGTCAGAGCTTTCCGTCTCTACAGCGCTGCCGGAGTCTCCCGCCTGTTCAGAACTGCCAGTTAGCATAGAGCTGCCAGTTAGCATAGAGCTGCCAGTTAGCATAGAGCTGCCAGTTAGCATAGAGCTGCCAGTTAGCATAGAGCTGCCAGTCTGCATAGAGCTGCCAGTTAGCATAGAGCTGCCAGTCTGCAAGGAGCTGCCAGTCTGCAAGGAGCTGCCAGTTAGCATGGAGCAGCCAGGGCCGCCAGTCAGCATGGAGCAGCCAGGGCCGCCAGTCAGCATGGAGCAGCCAGGGCCGCCAGTCAGCATGGAGCAGCCAGGGCCGCCAGTCAGCATGGAGCAGCCAGGGCCGCCAGTCAGCATGGAGCAGCCAGGGCCGCCAGTCAGCATGGAGCAGCCAGTCAGCATGGAGCAGCCAGTCAGCATGGAGCAGCCAGAGCAGCCAGTCAGCATGGAGCAGCCAGAGCAGCCAGTCAGCATGGAGCAGCCAGAGCTGCCAGTCAGCATGGAGCAGCCAGTCAGCATGGAGCAGCCAGAGCTGCCAGTCAGCATGGAGCAGCCAGTCAGCATGGAGCAGCCAGAGCTGCCAGTCAGCATGGAGCAGCCAGTCAGCACGGAGCAGCCAGAGCTGTCAGTCGACCAGACTCTTCCAGATCTGCCAGTCGACCAGACTCTTCCAGATCTGCCAGTCGACCAGACTCTTCCAGATCTGCCAGTCGACCAGACTCTTCCAGATCTGCCAGTCGACCAGACTCTTCCAGATCTGCCAGTCGACCAGACTCTTCCAGATCTGCCAGTCGTCCAGACTCTTCCAGATCTGCCAGTCGACCAGACTCTTCCAGATCTGCCAGTCGTCCAGACTCTTCCAGATCTGCCAGTCGACCAGACTCTTCCAGATCTGCCAGTCGTCCAGACTCTTCCAGATCTGCCAGTCGACCAGACTCTTCCAGATCCGCCAGTCGACCAGACTCTTCCAGATCCGCCAGTCGACCAGACTCTCCCAGATCCGCCAGTCGACCAGACTCTCGACCAGACTCCCAGATCCGCCAGTCGACCAGACTCTCCCAGATCCGCCAGTCGACCAGACTCTCCCAGATCCGCCAGTCGACCAGACTCTCCCAGATCCGCCAGTCGACCAGACTCTCCCAGATCCGCCAGTCGACCAGACTCTCCCAGATCCGCCAGTCGACCAGACTCTCCCAGATCCGCCAGTCGACCAGACTCTCCCAGATCCGCCAGTCGACCAGACTCTCCCAGATCCGCCAGTCGACCAGACTCTCCCAGATCCGCCAGTCGACCAGACTCTCCCAGATCCGCCAGTCGACCAGACTCTCCCAGATCCGCCAGTCGACCAGACTCTCCCAGATCCGCCAGTCGACCAGACTCTCTCAGATCCGCCAGTCGACCAGATTCTCCCAGATCTGCTAGTCGACCAGGATCTGCTGAAACCGCCAGCCAGCCAGGTTCTGGTAGTTTGTACTACCTGCCTGGGCTTCCTCTCAGTGCTGAGCTTCTTCTCAGTGCTGAGCTTCCTCTCAGTGCTGAGCTACCCATCTGTCCCGAGTTACCTCTGTCCCGAGCTGTCCCTCTGTCCCATGTTATCATTGTGGTGGGTAACCTATTTAGGGACGTTTAGGAGGGGGATTAAAACTGTCATGGAGTGGGGTCCACGTCCAGCGCCAGAGCCGCCACCGCGGACAGATGCCCACCCAGACCCTCCCCTATAGGTTCAGGTTTTGCGGCCGGAGTCCGCACCTTGGGGGGGGGTACTGTCACGCCCTGACCATAGTTTACTTTGTATTTTCTATGTTTTGATTGGTCAGGGTGTGATCTGAGTGGGCATTCTATGTTTCATGTCTTGTTTGTCTATTTCTATGTTCAGCCTGATATGGTTCTCAGTCAGAGGCAGGTGTTCGTCATTGTCTCTGATTGGGAACCATATTTAGGTAGCCTGGGTTTCACTGTGTGTTGGTGGGTGATTGTTCCTGTCTATGTGTTTTCACCAGATAGGCTGTTTAGGTTTTCGTTACGTTCGTTACGTTCTTTATTTTGTAGTATTTGTATTGATTCGTGTTTTACATTTGTTCATTAAAACATGGATCGCAATCTACACGCTGCATTTTGGTCCGACTCGCCTTCGCATCAAGAAAACCGTTACACCAACAAATGTGATTGCCTACCTTAGGCTTACCCAACAAATGTGATTGCCTACCTTAGGCTTACCCAACAAATGACAGTAATAGGCTAATGCTATTTATTTTACAACAGGCCTATAATAATAATAATAATAATTATTATTAATGACTAAACAATTGATAATAAATACTAAATAAATAAATGAAAGGTAGAAAATTGCATCAAACCTAAAGAGCAAGTTGCAGACAGTCCATTTGGCCGTGCGAACGTTCTTCTCATCTTTGTCAACTACAATATTAAAACTTGTCCCCGAGGACATTCCCCTCGTCGGCTTCTCTTCTTCACTATACTCTTTGTTATTGTTTTTTTGTTTGTTTTTACCCCTTTTTCACCCCAATTTCGTCGTATCCACCTGCTTTAGTAGCTGCTATCTTGTCTCATCGCTACAACTCCCGTACAGGCTCGGGAGAGACGAAGGTTGAAAGTCATGCGTCCTCCGATACACAACCCAACCAAGCCGCACTGCTTTTTAACACAGCGTGCATCCAACCCGGAAGCCAGCCGTACCAATGTGTCGGAGGAAACACTGTGCACCTGGCAACCTTGGTTAGCACGCACTGCGCCCGGCCCGCCACAGGAGTCGCTGGTGTGCGATGAGACAAGGACATCCCTACCGGCCAAGCCCTCCCTAACGCGGACGACACTAGGCCAAGAGTCTCTAACCCAGAGTCTCTGATGGCACAGCTGGCGCTGCAGTACAGCACCCTTAACCACTGCGCCACCCGGGAGGCCTCCACTATACTCTTTGTCCTCTAACTTTCGTTTTACTTCATTGAAAGAGAATCCATCCTTGCAATCAACAGTAGCCTCGCCCAATGCTTTGTTTACTACCTCTCTCTCTCTCTCTCTCTCTCTCTCTCTCTCTCTCTCTCTCTCTCTCTCTCTCTCTCTCTTTCTCTCCCCTAAGCAGCAGGTCGCACGTGAGGTGAGCAGCTGGAACCAGTTTCAGCTGGACATAAGCTATATGTTTTATTGAGTTGCAATTGTCTGACACAGATAACAAGCTTGTGCAGTTCTCATCACACAAACAGTAAATTAACAGAGGACAGGTTGAAATTGGTCCAGTCGGTAAATCAATTTTAATTGCACATGCCCGAGACCCATGGCAATTATATCAGACCTACCCAGATCCAAGACAAAAGTCAGAATTTAAGACCCGGGCCTGCTCGTGTCCTGGGTCGGATCTCAGAATTTTGGGTCTGTTGGACTTATGAAGACCTCTACCTCATCTACCTTCTTCTTCCCCAGATAAGGCCACTTCCAGGCACCGTGGCTCAGGTGGTTCCAGTCACAGCGCCCCCCACAGTCCTGTAGGACCTGTACTGCCACTACCTACTGCTGACAATAACACGCAACAACATCGACGGAGCACTGGATTCGCAATCAAAAAGTGTGTTTTAACAGCTAAAATGGGTATATATTATCAAGATTAAACTCACAAAGTCACATTTCAACTATACGTCTTTGCTGGAAGTGGGTCGTAAAGATGTCTGCTGTAAATAACACTGCTATAATGAGTATAACTACAACCCTTCCCACAGTATAAGGAAGAAATCCATCGAGGAGGATTGGTTTACTCCTCCCACAGTCAGCAGCTCCAATCGTCTGTCACGGTTTCTCCCCAGCTGTGAGTCTTACTTTCCTCCTGTGTCAATAATTTGGTTAATTCCACCTCCGTTCTCCACCTCCAGTGTCAGTGGTATTTATATGGCATAGCAATTGTTTCACGCTCGTTCAACTACATGCTACATAACAACATAACATCTGAAAGTATTTAAAAAAAACTTTCTTCAATAATGATTTTTATTCTCAATCTACCCTGTATACTCTTCTTACTTCTCTCTCTCTCTTGCGCTCTTTCTTTCTTTCTCTCTCTCTCTCTCTCTCTCTTTCTCTCTCTCTCTCGCTCTCTCTCTCTCTCTCTCTCTTTCTTTCTCTCTTGCTCTTGCTCTCTCTCACTCTCCTCAGCAATTCTGTACCAGGAGTACAGTGATGTTGCAATCAACCGAGAAATCCAGAGGCAGCAGGGGGAGGAGCCAGGTGCTGAGGAGGAGAGGCTAGGGGTAGAAGGGGCTGGGGAGAAGGCCCCATCTCCGTCCAATCTGTCTCCGTCTAGCTCCTTTTGCTCGTCACGAGGCTCCGCCTTCTCCCTGTGGCAGGACATCCCTGATGTCCAGACCAGCGATCAGCTGGACAACTTCAGCAACGAGGAGCGCAAACTACAGGAGGTGAGAGCATGAGGATGACATCAAGCCACATTGGGATTTAGGCAGCACTCAGAGATGCATGGGCATGACTTTTGTGGAAAGTGCACCCTCTATACATCTCTATGGCAACCCTACAGGCTTTTAGCATGTCCAATTAGCCAGCTAAGTTGATTTGTTTCATCTATGTGATGGATTACATTTTTTATGGGTTAACATATTTTGACATAACATTTGTGGTCATAACATTATATTCATGATTTTATTTTAACTATGTGTTTCCCCATAATGTCTCATGATATTTTTTTATATAAATAAACACCTTGATTTTAATTGTGAGTGAGAGGTGCTCCTATTGCTTCCGAAAGGCCCATAATGTCTCCTCGTCACAGGCCAAGTTTGAGCTAGTGACATCTGAGGCGTCGTACATCCGGAGCCTGGCCATCGCGGTGGACCACTTTATGCTGTCCCAGGAGCTGGGGGAGTGTCTGGGGACCCAGGACAGACAGTGGCTCTTCTCCAAGCTCCCCGAGGTCAAGGACGTCAGTGAGCGGTATAGTATAGTAACATGACACTGATGGGAGAGTACATTTCCTGAATATATATCATGAGATTATTTCTGTTTTTTTCTGTCTTGTTTTTTCGCTCAGTATTTGGGGGTTCTGTTTCTCTGGCTTTCAGCATCTTTCTATCTTAATCGCTCACTCTTTTTGCTCTGAATTCTTCACTTTCTTTGTTTCTCCCTCTCTTCCTCTCGCTCTCTCTTCCTCTCGGTCTAGGGTCCTGCAGGACCTGGAACACAGGTTGGAGGAGGACATCTTGCGTTTTGACGTATGCGACATCGTCCTGGCCCACTGTCCCGCCCTGCGAAGGGTCTACCTCCCTTACGTGACCAACCAGGCCTACCAGGAACAGACCTACCAGCGCCTGTTGTGAGCCATCTTACTTTGTGTTTATTTCTATTGGTCTTTGTTGCACATTCGAGTCTGTAAGTATGATGCTTGAAAATTACTGTATGTCACTCAGTGCCTAGTACACACACTTAAATAGTTGCTTTATACATATGGATTGGGTGGTTAACCCATAGAGGGTGTGCAGGTTTCTGTTCCAGCGCAGCACTAACACACCTGGTTCAACTAATCAACTAATCATCAAGACCAAGTGCGTTAGTGCTGGGTTGGAACGAAACCCCGTAGCTCTCCAGGGTTCGTGACCATGGATATACACTACATATCCAATCCATACCAGTGAAGGTTTTCCGACTATGTTGCTTGATTTTAGTGTTTTATATTTTCTCTGTAGACAGGAGAATGCTCGCTTCCCAGGTATCCTGGCTCGTTTGGAGGAAGACCCCATCTGCCAGCGTCTTCCCCTTGCCTCCTTCCTCATCCTCCCCTTCCAGAGGATCACACGGCTTAAGATGCTGGTGGAAGTACGATATAGAGCGCCCCTGTTCACCATAAAATTCAACTATTCATACCTGGCTGTAGGGACAGAACATTACTCTACCTTACATCAGGTTACTGACCAGCGAATATGCCAGGACACAGCAGTAAGTTTTTGCAGTGCCCTGAGGTGAAAGTCTAGATCCAAAATGTTCTATCTCCCTTCTATCTTATAGAATATTCTGAAAAGGACAACACCAGGCTCTAGGGGTGAAGACACAGCCACCAAGGCCTTCAATGAACTGAAAAAGGTAACAGAAAATATACAAAATACTTTATGCACATTTTTGTGGTCACCCTCCCTTTACATTTCTCACTGTCAATCGTGATTGCTAATTCTTCAAGTTTTACCAGTAAAATGTCCATGCAGCATCTGCATGCCAACCATTTGATCTCAATCAGTTTCATGGGAATATGCATTTGGGTCTTCTTGAGTTATGTACAGTGCTGTTTTGAAATTATGAACAGTGAGCACATTTTTGAGTAGATGGTGTTAACAAACTGTAGCATAGGCCTACCTGTGTTTTGTTTCAATCAAAGCACACATTTTTCCGCATGAGTAAAAAAAAAAAAATGAGGTGGTGTTTTTTGTCTTACAGTAGCCTTATAATATGCTATTATAGTCGGTTGTGTTATGTTGAATACTGTCATCTTGCACGAGCACCATTCCCCAATCATCACTGAAATTCGCCAGATTAGCCTGTTCTTTGAGCAGCTGAACAAGCAGAGCAGAGACTGTGCGTAAAGTAGAGAATCCTGCACATGCACAGAAGCTTCAGATCGTTAGTTATCGGCAAGAGGGTTACAAAGAATTCAGAACCTCAGCCACTCCTTATACCAAAAGCTGGAGTGAGGCCAATTTCTGGTCATTAACAGTAGACTTTGCATAGACATAGACATTGCATTTTGAAGAAACAATGACACTTTTTTCTAATAGACTATTGTGCCCAAAACAGCTTATAAAGGAGTGTAACTCCAGTGTGCAATCAATGAAGAGGATGGAAGAGCTCATTCACCTGAATAAGAAGATCCACTTTGAGGGCAAGGTAGATGAAAACATCACTCATTATGAACACGGAGAACATTCATTCTCAGTACACCTACTGTATGTTCATGTACAGTATGTTCCCCTTTCCTCTATCCATTGCGGTATTGGTTTTGGAGAACAAAGAATCCTATTTCTTATTGCCATAGTATGGGTTAACCCTATCATGTTTGCCCATTGTATATCTCAAGTAAAGAAACTACTATGCCTCTAAACCCAGTAATAATTAATTAACTGTTCATTCATGCTCATTAATAACATACATCTCCCCGTTTAAGATATTCCCTCTGATCTCCCAGTCTCGCTGGCTGGTCAAACACGGGGAACTGCTGGAGGTGGACACACAGACCATGAGTATTTCTGGGTCAAAGTTCAAGTTGCCCACAAGGCCTGTTTATCTGCATCTGTTCAATGACTGTCTTCTGCTATCCAGGAGGAAAGAGTGAGTTCTAAATATGTAAAATGTACAGTTGAAGTCGGAAGTTTACATACGGTACACCTTAGCCAACTACATTTAAACTCAGTTTTTCTCATTTCCTGACATTTAATCCTAGTAATAATTCCCTGTCTTAGGTCTGATAGGATCACCACTTTATTTTAAGAGTGTAAAATTTCACAATAATAGTATAGAGAATGATTTATTTCATATTTTATTTCGTTCACACAAGCACTCAATTAGTATCTGGTAGCATTGCTTTTAAATTGTTTAACTTGGGTCAAACGACTGGGCCGCGACTGGGAGGTCTGTGGGGCGGCGACGCACAATTGGCCTAGCGTCGTCCGGGTTAGGGAGGGTTTGGCCGGTAGGGATATCCTTGTCTCATCGCGCACCAGTGACTCCTGTGGCGGGCCGGGCGCAGTGCGTGCTAACCAAGGTCGCCAGGTGCACGGTGTTTCCTCCGACACATTGGTGCGGCTGGCTTCCGGGTTGGATGCGCGCTGTGTTAAGAAGCAGTGCGGCTTGGTTGGGTTGTGTTTCGGAGGACGCAAGACTTTCGACCTTCGTTTCTCCCGAGCCCGTACGTACGGGAGTTGTAGCGGTGAGACAAGATAGTAACTACTAATAATTGGATACTATGAAATTGGGGAGAAAAAGGGGGTTAAATTAAAATAAAATAAAAACTTGGGTCAAACGTTTTGGGTAGCCTTCCACAAGCTTCCCACAATAAGTTGGGTAAATGTTGGCCCATTCCTCCTGACAGAGTTGGTGTAACTGAGTCAGGTTTGTAGGCCTCCTTACTCGCACACGCTTTTTCAGTTCTGCCCAGGAATGAGGTCAGGGCTTTGTTATGGCTACTCCAATACCTTGACTTTGT
The DNA here is from genome assembly GCF_045791955.1 of Oncorhynchus clarkii lewisi. Taxonomy (NCBI): domain Eukaryota; kingdom Metazoa; phylum Chordata; class Actinopteri; order Salmoniformes; family Salmonidae; genus Oncorhynchus; species Oncorhynchus clarkii. Next base: position 54,745,967 of record NC_092155.1, read on the forward strand.
AATCCTTAATCCATTTTGCTTTGGAAGTATGGGGTTATTGTCCATTTGGAAGACCCATTTGCGACCAAGCTTTAACTTCCTGACTGATGTCTTGAGATGTTGCTTCAATATATCCACATAATGTTCCTTCGTCATGATGCCATCTATTTTGTGAAGTGCACAGTCCCTTCTGCAGCAAAGCACCCCCACAACATGATGCTGCCACCCCCGTGCTTCACTGTTGGGATGGTGTTCTTCGGCTTGCAAGCCTCCCCCTTTTCCTCCAAACATAACAATGGTCATTATGGCCAAACAGTTCTATTTTTGTTTCATCAGACCAGAGGACATTTCTCCAAAAAGTACGATCTTTGACCCCATGTGCAGTTGCAAACCATAGTCTGGCATTTTTATGGCGGTTTTGGAGCAGTGGCTTCTTCCTTCCTGAGCGGCTGTTCAGGTTATGTCGATATAGGACTCGTTTTACTGTGGATATAGATACTTTTGTTTCCTCCAGCATCTTCACAAGGTCCTTTGCTGTTGTTCTGGGATTGATTTGCACTTTTCATACCAAAGTACGTACATCTCTAAGATACAGAAGGTGTCTCCTTCCTGAGTGGTATGATGGCTGCGTGGTCCCATGGTGTTTATACCTGCGTACTATTGTTTGTACAGATGAACGTGGTACCTTCAGGCGTTTGGAAATTGCTCCCAAGCATGAACCAGACTTGTGGAGGTCTGCTACTTTTTTTCTGAGGTCTTGGCTGATTTCTTTTGATTTTCCCATGATGTCAAGCAAAGAGGCACTGAGTTTGAAGGTAGGCCTTGAAATACATCCACAGGTACACCACCTCCAATTGACTCAAATGATGTCAATTAGCCTATCAGAAGCTTCTGAAGCCATGACATCATTTTCTGGAAATTTCCAAGCTCTTTAAAAGCACAGTCAACTTAATGTATGTAAACTGCTGACCCACTGGAATTGTGATACAGTGAATTATAAGTGAAATAATCTGTCTGTAAACAATTGTTGGAAAAATTACTTGTCAGGCACAAAGTAGATGTCCTAACCGACTTGTCAAAACTGTAGTTTGTTAACAAGAAATTTGTGGAGTGGTTGAAAAACGAGTTTTAATGACTGCAACCTAAGTGTATGTAAACTCCTGATTTCAACTGTATGTTTTTTATATATATGGAATTATGCTATGCTAAGATATGCTAAAATATGCTATGCTATACTACAGTATACTAACCTGTGCCATGCTACACTATACAATGGCATGTATGGCTCATAGCATTATGTCCTAAATGCTGGTTGATTGAGTGATGCATGGCATACATTGACAAATTCCTGTCCTTGATCTGTCTGCAGCACGTGGAAGTTCATGGTGTTTGTTCACGCTAAGATTGGGCAGCTGAAGGTGAAGGACCTCAGTCAGAAGCTCCAGGGCATCTCAGGCTTCATCTTCCACCTCCAGCTGTGTGAGGGCCAGCAGCTCAAACACCAGATCCTGCTCAAGGCCCACACTGAGTGAGCTAGTGCACATACCACTATCAATCACGATCATGATTTGTAATGGTAGTGATAATGTAAGAACTGACAGCCTCTACATGGGTTTTGTTTCTTCCCAGGAGTGGGAAACAAAGATGGATCACAGCCATGTTCCCCTCTGATCCATTGGAAGACATTGAGCAGGCCAGTGAGAATGATGGTGAGTATAAACAGTCGCATGTTGCAGTGTCACTGAGTTTCTATTGTTTCATTTACTGTAACCTGGAAAATATTGCTTCATGCTTTAAAAAGTTTTAAAAATATATTTTAACAGCACTACAACTTTTTCATGAATTTCGATACATTTTGTTGTTTCTCCTCTCAGATCTTTCTCAAGTTCAGTGCATCAAGAGCTACCAGGCCCAAGAGCATGACGAGCTAACATTGGAGAAGGCTGATATTCTTCAAGCCAAGACCATCACAAGTGACGGTGAGACACTCCATTTGGCGACCTTACATTAAACACTATCATAATAAGTATAAACTTTAAAGGGCAACTTCATTAAGATAAAAACATTTTACCCTTAAAGTAGTTCATAGGACTTTTCTATCATATGTCAAACCCAAAGTTTCAGTGTAAAACATGTAGACCACCACAAGTGATAATGTCACTGGGTGTGTTTTCGTTTGCTGAGGTTGTTGTGTATTGTATATCCACAGGCTGGGTGGAGGGCATTCGGCTGTCAGATGGGGAGCGGGGCTGGTTCCCCAAAACCAATGTAGAAGAGATCACAAATCGCAGTGCGCGTCTCCGCAACCTCAGAGAAAACATCCGCATCAAGTGTGTCACACAGAAACTGGAGGAGGAGCTCTTTTAAGTGTCCTCTCCACCCTGCGGCTTTTAACTTACACTTGGAATGTCCAATCGTAATGGTGTAATAACTCTCAACCCCAAATATCTATAAGTCCCAGCTTTTACGCAACACCAGTTATATAATAGCTGAGCAGTTTCAGGTGATCTGGATGTGGGAGCTTTCTTTAGTCTGCAGGTGCTCATAAGATTTGGCGTATCTTGACCATAAGCAATATAGCTAAGTAGTATGGTTCTCCAGCTGCATAGCAGTAATTTCCTTTCACTCATGCTTGCTATGACTGCATATACAACTACTGTAACATCAGAAATCAAGTGATTTTCTTTGCCCCAAGCACTTTAATTGTCATCTTAAAGAGTCCTCTCAGCATTCGAAATAAACACAATTTCAGACATACTGTACATTCAAATCATGACTAGCCTACTAATTTACTAATGGAGAAAGTCCTTCAACAAAACATTGAGGATTACAGAGTTTGTACATCTTCCCTGTGATTTGACATTGAGAGCTGTTTACGCGTAGACCAATATTAAGATGGAAGCACATAATATTATTTACCAACCACTACTACAATCTACATGTACACCATTCCATTGGCACATTATTATTATTTTTAAATATACCGTTGTTGAATTTCTGAGTTGTTAGTACTAATTTAAATGATTGCTGTTGCAGCATGTGTATTTGTTTATGCTCCTAGCTGGTTATTCTCTATGGAGAAAATGATGTAAATTTACATTCTGTAGATGTACTTACATGTTTAAATGAATATATGTCTAATTTACTATTATGACTGTAATTTATAAGGGCCAGGATCTGCCAAAAACATGCCATACCGTTATAACAAATATTAGAATTGAAAAATATAGATTACAAAAGATTAATAACACATGTGAGCTACTTGAGATCTCTGGTTGTGAGCACAATACTGTAAATGCTTTACCCCTGAAATAAATGCACATGCTTACATTTTTCAGTGATTTAAATGACTACTGACATTTTTTTTCCTCAATAATACAGTATGTAGGTGGAGCCTGAATGTTTGCCGACATGACATAAAGTTTGAGTTCCTTGTACAAAATAAGTAGGCCTACACAATTTGGGAAAGGTAGTGATGAAAAAAAAGTTTTTATTGAGTTTTTACATACAGTATCAAGAACAACCTAATAGAAAATATGGAAAAGGTCATGAACAGCACTACATTTTCTATTTTGGTTTAAACAGCGATTTGACAAAAAATATTGTAAGATCAGTGCACTAAAAATATACTCCCAATTTAGCCTATCCATTGCTATTACTGTCACTAGTGAAACAGAGTTCTACAGACAGTAACCTACAGCATAAGAAATTTCACCAGAATCTCTTAATTTCATTGTACCCAACTGAATAATGTATGCATATACACTGTATACAGTACATGCTATACACAATTTCAGTGTCTATTGATGAAAAGAGGCATGAGTCTTCTATTGAGTGAGGCCATTGGCCAGTGAGTCTCAGTCTTGTGCTACTGTCATTGGTTCCCGGGACTCCTTCCTGCTCCACATTTTTTTCAGCATGAGGGGTGGAGCCGTGTGGTTTGAGGTAGCTTGGAGGTTTTTTTCCAGCTATGTGAGAAAATAAATTAATTTTTAGGTTATTACATTTTGGGACTACTTTTGGGGACTTACTGTCACTAACTTGATTTCTTCTGTAAATTAATCTGCCATCACAACAGTTCAAGGCTAAGCTAACTCATTTTTAGCATCCTGCATCTTCACAAAATGGATATACATGTATATATGGCTCAATTGGAATCAATATATATAGGCAGAGAAGGCTAGCCACACAGTTTTTCCAACCAGTTTTATCTTTGTTCCCTCATTTCCCTTTTTAATGGGACTGTAATGGTACTGTACCTGTTGTAGCTGGAAGATCCAGTTCTGATAGTCTTCAGGACAGGTGCAGGATACCTGCAGCGGCTCCATCAGTTCACCTGCACCACACAACACACAATATAAGTACAATGCTCTTCACCACTGTCTACAGCAACACTTGATACAGTTGACTTACTGCAGATCTAGTCGCAGTTTCAATGGTTAATTTAGGGTCCTTTTGCTTCATTATGCAAAAGTGTTAGAGCATTTTGACGTACGTTATGCCTGTTTTGTATTTTACCTGTTAACTCAAATTCCATCCTCCCAGGTAATGCAGACCTCTCCACGGCTGCGATGCTTTTCCGAGACAATTTACCCTAAAGTGTTATGACAAACAGGTTGAAGTGTCATGTATTGGATCAGCTCTATAAATTACAACATCTTCTGAACTGTACATTTTAGAATGTCACACCAACATCTACTGTATAGCGGAAATTGGCAAACTAGGTAAGGTCACCAGATTCACAATGTTTACTGTGACATTGTATCCTTGAGAACATAATTTGGCTGTACCTCATATTTCACACTGAGGCGCTCGTTATCCACAGAGAGCAGGAGGACATCTTGAGGGAAGAGTACGAGTAGCCGTTCATGAAGTCCCTGCAAGAATGTATCAATGTTGTCACAGTGTTCATTTTATCTCAAGTCCACTATTATCATTATAGTTACTGTTTTCATTAGCAATATGACTATTTGCATAATCAAGTACTATTATTAGCCCTATGATCATTATTTACTATTAGTATATGTATTAACATTAGCATTATTTATATATGCTTTTTTTTACGTAGCAGATAGTTCTGAGAGAGTACTGGACTAGTGTAGGATTATTTTCTGAGTAAACTAGTATAGGATTATTTTCTAAGTAATTGTTTAATTCGTATGGCATTTATACACATTTCTAATATGTGGTGAATCTGTGTTTTAGAAGGAAACTGTGTTCGCCTAATTCTGGAAATATGTAATTCATTATTAACCTGTGAAAAGAGAAGAAGAGGCGAAGTGAGAGGGTTTACTCCGCCAAAAATCTGTCCATGAAAATAAGACCATGAAGTGAGGAATTATTGTATGGAGGTCAATACGAGAGTGTCAAATTTGGTCAACAAAAAAATAATTACTAATATGCTACGTGAGGCTCATTTGCTCGAATAGAAGTTTCATAATGGTTAGGTTGTTACGAATGCACTGACGTAAGTGTATGCATTAAGACAGATTTGAGAAAAACAACTTCATATCGGAGTTGTGCCTGTTGTTTACATGGGTATCTGCCCTCTCATTGGCTAGAATGGTCCCATCTGATCTGACATGAATTTACATTGTTAGAGTGGTCATTAGACTATCTTGTCAATATAATAGAACATCTTTGCATGGGAACTAATGATCTGTTGTCTGATTTACCAATGCATTAATCATGTTTTAATACCTTTATTGAAACAGGAAGTGACAGAGTTATTGAGTTGTGGCAAATGGTATTCAAAGGGTTGTCACTAGTTACCACAGCCTATTCAATGGGGTCTGCCTAAATAGTTATCCATCTCCATCATTCTCCATCATCCAGTCCTTGCTGCTTACAGGAAGTCATCCATCCAGCTGTATACAGCCCCTAAAGTTACAATGGTGGCAGCAGTGATGCCATTTTTGGTGGATTTGTGTCTTTTGGTGAGTTTTAATCTCAGTACAATTTGGTTAGCTAGCTTCACCTACCCAGCTTACCACTTGCATAAAATACTGTTGAGCTCTTGAGCAGCTGTTGAGCTTTTGGGGCTTAGTGCTGAAGATATAATGGATTTCTGCAGTTTTATGGTCATTGTGCCACCATTTCTGCCACCATTTGGTCCTGTGTTGCTCAGTTGGTAAAGCATGGCACTTGCAATGCCAGGGTTGTGGGTTTGATTCCCACGGGGGACCAGTACAGAAAAAAGTATGAAAAATGTATGCACTCACTACTGTAAGTAGCTCTGGATAAGAGTGTCTGCTAAAATACAATATTCCACATATGTTTGACTTTTTCATTCCTGGACAACGTGCCTTATTGTGACATATTTCAATCGTTTAGCATTTCTAAAATTCCGGCTAGCATGACAACTATTAAGCTATCAAGACCCCTTGAAATGGACTTCAGAGCAGTGGTGAGTACAGAAGTTACAGCGTGGGTTGTGTTAGATACCTGTCTCTGTGTATTGAAGATGTGGACCATGGATATGTATCCTGGCTGGCCCATGTGCTGGATGGGGACCCCTTCCCAGTGCCTTATTGGGGCTTGCAGTAAATACTTTTTCAGTTCCTCTTTCTTCCAGCTCTCATCGCAGGGTACCTACAGTAAATTACAACAGAAATGTAGCTTCATATTTGGAGAGTTTCGCCAGTGATAATTCTTTTTTTTTTTTACAAATGTCCTTTCATGATGATGTATTTAGCTCATTAGATGTTCAATTTGTGATCAAGCAAAGTAAACCTCACAATTGTTAAGACAGTTTTAGATTTAACAATGACACATCTGTTTAAGATCTATAATTTACTGCATAAGGGGATGGTTCTTCTAGGGGGTGTTCTGATTGAATACCTTACCAGGTAAGACAGCGCACAGCTGGAGGGGCTTAGCGGTTGGCTAATGGATTTGTATCTCCTCTCCTCCATGTGGTGTATCCATTTGTTCAGCTCGGCTGCACTGGCACAGGTGAAGACTTTGGAGTCCACCATTGGACCTAATAGTGGGAGGGAGATGCTTGCCATGTTCAATACAATAATTAAACCCTTTTCTGATGGCTTGCTTCACACCTATGACCATAGCACAGCTGTGACAAACCACAATAAATCAAATATCCTTGTGTATTAATTGCTTTATTGAACTGTGAAGCTTTTTGATCCATTATGATAATAGGACTCACCACTGATCTGGAATATGTGTTGCTTGTTGGAGTCCAGTGAGGTGGCTTGGAAAGACAGTCCAGAGAGAGGCAGGATGCCCTGAGAAAGAAGAAGCAATACACTGACTAGCCTTAGGGGAATGACATGTACATTCAAGTTAAATGTTCAACATGCATCTGTGTCATTACAATATTTCCCCATTTGTAAAGCAACCAACCTCGTAGATAAAGTCTTGACGAGAGGGATCCAGATATAGAATCAATAAGTGGAAGGAGAACAGCACCAGATAGTGTTCACTTGTCTCCTATAGGAACATAAACAAAGAAAACATGAACAGAACATCAGTACAGAAGTCCTAGAGTCGGGAAAGTGGGTGCTGGACAGTGAGTACTGGACAGTGAGTACTGGACAGTGAGTGCTGGACAGTGAGTGCTGGTCAGTGAGTGCTGATTGACATCTACAGCATATATGAACATGGTGTAGAGAGATGTTACCTGTGTGTAGCTGTTGTGGAGAGACACACGGGAGGAGTGCACTATCTCTCCATACATGTGTGCAGGCTGGCCCTCCCAATCACGGATGGGCTGGTTGTATATGCTGTGGTACAGCTCCTCTCTGCTCCTGCCCCATAGCACAATCTACGGGAATAGAATAGAATACTTTAGGTGTCATGAAAAAATAAGATGTCGTGGAGCAGTTTACATTAGTATACATCAGTATTATTGTATCATTAATGTGGGGTGGGGCGGCAGGGTAGCCTAGTGGTTAGAGCGGTGGACTAGCAACCTCAAGATTGCAAGTTCAAACCCCCGAGCTGACAATCCGATCTGTCGTTCTGTCCCTGAACAGGCAGTTAACCCCCTGTCATTGAAAATAAGAATTTGTTCTTAACTGACTTGCCTAGTTAAATAAAGGTAAAAAAAATACAAATTTGATATAACAACTTTGACATAAAATGATATATTGACACCATGCATTTACACTCACTTGCACTCAAATTATGCGGTCCACTGGGGGTTTTACCGTGTGATAAGTGCATGGCAGAACTTTTTCCAATTTATATCTTAGTGTCATTTTCATACAGACACTCCCTTTCTCTGTTTGTCTCTCCCTCTCTCCTTCTCCACTGACCTCCTGATCGAGGTGTCTCACTGAAGGGTAGCGAGAGGTTGGACCGTCTTTTCCATTCCTCACAGAGAGCTGAAGCCTGCTCTCTCCTAGAGTCCATATCCTGAAACAATAATATATCAGCAGTCAACCCCAAATCTCATTTTACCATATCCCATTAAACCATGTTACATTTACCCCACACTCTACTGTAGCATCTCACAAACCTAACTAGTCTACAAACACATATGCAATTCCCCTGAACTGGTGGTGACAGCAAATGTAGAAGAAGGTTTTTTTAAATATATTTTTTACTGTAGACCAATTTGCCCACCCCACTTACAGCCTGAGCCCTCTCCACCCGACCAGTGTCCATTCATAAGCAGATTAAAGTGGGGTGCACACAAGGAGCAGACACCCACCATCTGATCACCTCACACAAAGACCTGTTGCCCTCATTGGACCATTTATCTGGTAGTGATATAGTAGTCACACACCCCTAAACCATTCCCTAGGTATGGTAACAGTTCTGTTACATCTGTGTTTGTGCTTGTGTGTCTGTCTCTGTGTGTGTACGAACAAGCATCCTTGCGTGTGTGCATAGTATATGTTGCTGGTGGCTGATCCCTCGTCTTCTCTCAGTTTGGACACATGCTGTCTGTGAGCTGCTATTTTGATTAGCTCCTTGTTTTAATCCCCCATTCCTTTAATGATGGGATTTAGAGGCCTGGTCAGTGTTAGACCAGGCTGGACAAAAGAGAGATGAGCGGTAGTATTGTCTGCTAATTAGCGAGACAATATCCCTCCCCCCTGTGCTTCTGCATCTGAATTGTTTGCTCTTTGGGGTTTTAGGGGGTTTTAGGGTATCTCTGTATAGCACTTTGTGACAACTTCTGAAAATACATTTTGATACATTTGATTGATTTCACCGGCCGTGCATGTCACATCAATATGTTCATGTCTAAACAGAGTCCAAACTAGCGTTCTGCCTCTGTGTGTGCTTTTGAGTGAATGAAAACGACACAGATATATTTATTGTTCCATAATATATGCCCTCAAATGTTATTGTTTCTTACTCATGGAACTGAAGTGCTCAGAGAAAGAGGTCTTCCAATTTCATTGTCCATTTCCTAGTAAAACCATGATCAGCATTGCTTCGCTGTAAAAACTAAAGCAATGTAAGATTGTGGTATTAGCCTTAGGCTATATAGTTATTCTGATTGACTGGTGCTGGCAACTACAAAAACTCTGCAGAAACACAGACGAAGAGACTTGAATATAAACCCGGACTGTTTACCACAGTGATCTCTCTTCCATAATTTGAAACTTGTTTGTTTGAAAAGGATAGTGGAAGCCACAGAGATTGAAGCACTATTTTTTCCACCCATCACCCAAAGGTTCGCCACTTCCTCTCAATGCCTCGTCTTATGACCTTTAATCAGCTAAAACCCAAAAATAGGTACTATTTAATAGTATTCATTCAAACTTTCCTCCAAAGCTAAGAGGCTCAGTATTTTCAACAGAGATATCAGATAATTTTCTTGTTAGTCTTAGATGCTGTCGTGTCATAAATATATATAAAAAATCTCCACAGTCATGTTTCCGAATCAACTTAAAATGGGATTGTGATGTTGTGAAAAGCCGAATGGCTATCAAACTTAAACAGACCGCTCTCGTGAGGGATTGATATAGTTCATGGTCCTCTGTTATACATCAAACTATCAACAAACAAAGACTCACCCTGAGTTGTCAATCTCCAGAAGCTCGATCTCGTCAGGGCCCACCTCGTCAATCCCAGAATGCGCTCCTCTCTGAGTCACACTACAGCATCCCATGACCCTCCTCTCCTCTTGCAGCCTAGTCCAGTCCAGACAGACAGAGAACTCTTTCCTTCACCCTCAGGCCCTAGTCCTCACACTAACTATACTGTACCATTTGCCTCCATCTGCACCCATCCCCACAGCTTCTGCACCGCACTAAGACCAGACAGGGGGATATGTAGAGAGAGGGAGGGGGGATGGAGAGGAAAAGAGGACACGCCTGTCGCTTAACTTCTTAGTTCCCCCTTTTTCCTAAAACACAATATCACTATCCCTGATATTCCAAGAAAAAGGTGCCAAAGTTCCTGAGATGAGTTTAGTCAAGAAGCGAAAAACTGTGAGCAGCGTAACAGTGCACTCTTTCTTCCTTCCTGTCAGTTTGCACTCAGACCACCCAGAGAGCCATGCAACTTCCTCAGTGGTCTTTTCACTTTGACGGTGTCACAAAGAAAACGTAACTTCTTTTGAAGCCTGTCAGCCTCCATTTTAGAATTCTGCAGATTAAGCAATTGAGAAACAAGAGACACTGTTGACTGTTGTTGAAAGAATCCTCCTGTTTACATGAGAGACAAAGCAGTCATAAAAACAAGCCACAGCTTCAACACGGTTGTGTGTGTATTGTGCTGCAGTTGTTATTGTTGTTACAGATTAGAACAGTGTTGAGTAGGTGTGCTAGGACCAGTTGTCATTCTGATCGTGCAATTGTATTGTTGAAGCCCCCTCAAAATGCAAAACGTCAAAGACAGAATCATCTGTTTTGGTCAGAGGATAAACATACTTGCTGGGCCTGTGGGTTGGTTGGGAGCAGCCTGCAGGGATGGATCATTAAGTGTAGTGACAGGGACAGGAGGGTCGGCGGCGGTTGAGTGGTATCAGTGCCAGTGAGGGATTCAGAGACAGCCATCATGACTGTAGGAGAAACTATGTTTCTACAATTACCTCCCCAGACACTGATGCTACAGACTCGGCCTTCTGAGTCCTGCTGGTGGTGGAGAGCTTTTGGGTGGAGGCACTATTTGAGCGCTGGGCTCGGAAGTGTACTGCCGTTTTGCTCCTGCGGCTGAGAGCAGGGACAGGAGCAGTCTCCTCATTATATAGTTGCACAAAGTTCCTTTTACTGACCAGTGGCAGCAGCATCAGCCAACAGTGACACTTGCTGAAGATCTCCAGAGTCAGACATGCAGGAGATAAGGCATAAGGCAGTAAGGCCTGAATAACCAACAGCTGGGTGGTAGCTACAGTATTACACATTAGGCTATTTTCAACGCTCCAACAGAAAAACAGAGAACAGCCACACATGGGCAAACTAACACATTAAAGGGGAACTGGGACACATCAACAAATCATCTCACTATCATGAATTACGAAGGCAAAGTTCCAAAATGAGTTTATTTCTGAGATCAGCTGTATTTGAGGAGAAATTATTTAGGTCATACAATCCAACAGAACTGGTTAAGGTAGTGTGTGCTCACCTGAAGTGTCCTCAACAGTACTGGGAATCACTTCCTTCAGGACCTTGCAGTTGGTGCGGTGGACTGGGTTACAGTTAATCTTCAACAGCCAAACCTAGATTAGGACAGACCCAGACACAGCAAGTACTTCAGCTGTTAATTTCACCAATCGCTCACTAATACATTGAAACCTACACACAGACTGTATATTAAAAACCAATTAGCCTTAAAGTTCTCGTCAATCATGAAGTCACCCAATCAGGTCAAAATACCTAGTACCCAGCACCCATTCCCTAGGCAGACCCTTGTCAACCCTGAGCTTGTCATTGATGTAAGTGTTAAATCAGTCCATGAACCAGTCGGTCTCCTCCTTCTGTACAGAGGGTTTTTCTTCTGCTTTTACTGTGGGGAAACAGCAAGGGGATCAGGATACACATGAATGGGCCAGAGAGAGAGTTGTTGAAAGTGGACTGGTACCATTATTTTATGACCTGGTTTCTGGTCTATTTTCATGCACTATTCTATGGCGATGCATCTGTTGACAACCTGATTCTGAAATAGTGAATGTCAGATTATATTACTAAACTTGCAGGTCAGGGGATGCAAAATAATTTTGCAAGCCGAGCAAGAGAAGCATCTTTTTTCTACTCATCTTATTGGTCAAATGGGAAGAGGGGTTGTGGGGGTTGGGGTCATAAAGGTCACAGGAAGTGCAGGTAACCATGGCGAAATAACAGGTGTGTGGGTGTGGCGCAGGCAATGAGGAAATAGAAGCACACGTCAAACTTTCTCGCCTTCAGGAGCAGAGTGTTCTGGACATACCTGAGGAAACATTAGTTATTATACATTATAATCCACTTGGCTGATCTAGGATCAAGCCAGTCCATATAATCTTATTCATTTTTATCTATAAGCTAAACTGATCCTAGACCAGCACATATACAGGCCCAAAGCATTGTATCTACAGTACCTCTTTCATAAACAGATCTTGTATTCCCTCTGTTGGTAAGAAATGGAATAACATATCCGATTCTGGTTGACACTGGCAGTTTGAAAATTCATGGTGAATTTTCAAACACTTTTCTAAATTTGGTTTATACAAGCTGCAGTATACAGCTTATACAGTATAACCACATTGAATTAAACACAAATTTCAGAATGTATATGATCCATAGAGAATGATAGAGACCTAGTGGCCATTGAGGACATCACCATTGAGGGCATCCACCACTTCAATATAGTCAACTGGGTGGGACTTCCAACTTCATTGACTGATCCCTCCTGGTGACCTTGTTGGAGTCATGTCCAACCGAGTCATCAGGAGGGATCAGCCAATCGTGAAGAAGAAAATTGACTACTTCAAATTGGAGATTGCCATAATGGCGCTGCCCATGCTTTCACAGACGCAATAATGGCTCAGCCACAAAGATGTCCTCTATCTATCTCTATGATATGATCATATCATCTGCAATTCCATATGGCAGACAAAGTACTGAATGTCCTAATAGAGCAGTGTTCACAGCCCTAGTGTTCACCCACTGCTGCACGATGCATGCCTGGGGCAGGTGAAAACGCAGCTTCCTGTTGCAATGACTCTCTGCGATGTTCTGCAGCTTGAGTCTAAAGGCTGAGATATCAACCTGGTTCTTCAGGAGGAAGATGCCCGCCCCTGCTGAAGGCCCATGGGTTTACAGATCCACACACTCATCTCCTCATCACACTTACCTAGTAGCAACGCTATGGTCTTTTTAGAATATCTCATGTAATCTTGGATTTAAAAAATGATGAGCAAGAGCAGTGTGTGGGTTTCTTTTTTCTTTGACGTTGTCGCATTATTCCCACGTGCCTGCAACAAGATAAGTCAGATGTGTGAGTGCGTTTTTGAATATTGTATAAGAATATCTCAATAGTAACCATTGTAGTTACAGTTGAAGTCGGAAGATTACATACAGTTAGGTTGGAGTCAATAAAACTAGTTTTTCAACCACTCCACACATTTCTTGTTAACAAACTATAGTTTTGGCAAGTCGGTTAGGACATCTACTTTGTGCATGACACAGGTCATTTTTCTAACAATTGTTTACAGACAGATTATTTAACTTATAATTCACTGTATCACAATTCCAGTGGGTCAGAAGTTTACATACACTAAGTTGACTGTGCCTTTAAACAGCTTGGAAAAATCCAGAAAATGATGTCATGGCTTTAGAACCATTTGATACGCTAATTGACATAATTTGAGTCAATTGGAGGTGTAACAGTGGATGTATTTCAAGGTCTACCTTCCAACTCAGTGCCTCTTTGCTTGCCATCATGGGAAAATCAAAGAAATCAGCCAAGACCTCAGAATTTTAAAATAATTAAAGAGCAGCAGTAAAATAACACTAGCGAGGCTATATACAGGGGGTACCGGTACAGAGATAATGTGCTGGGGCACCGGTTAGTCAAGGTATTTGAGATTTTATGTACAGTTGAAGTCAGAAGTTTACATTCACTTAGGTTGAAGTCATTAAAACTCATTTTTTAACCACTCCACAAATTTCTTGTTAACAAACTATAGTTTTGGCAAGTCGGTTAGGGCATCTACCTTGTTCATGACACAAGTAATTTTTCCAACAATTGTTTACAGACAGATTATTTCACTTATAATTCACTGTATGGCAATTCCAGTGGGTCAGAAGTTTACCTACACTAAGTTGACTGTGCCTTTAAACAGCTTGGACAATTCCAGAAAATTATGTCATGGCTTTAGAAGCTTCTGATAGGCTAATTGACATCATTTGAGTCAACTGAAGGTGTACCTGTGGATGTATTTCAAGGCCTACCTTCAAACTCAGTGCCTCCTTGCTTGACATCATGGGAAAATTAAAAGAAATCAGTCAAGACCTCAGAAAAAAAGTAGCAGACCTCCTCAAGTCTGGTTCATCCTTGGGAGCAATTTCTAAACGCCTGAAGGTACCACATTCATCTGTACAAACAATAGTACGCAAGTATAAACACCATGGGACCACGCAGCCGTCATACCACTCAGGAAGGAGACACCTTCTGTCTCTTAGAGATGTACGTACTTTGGTGCGAAAAGTGCAAATCAATCCCAGAACTACAGCAAAGGACCTTGTGAAGATGCAGGCGGAAACAGGTACAAAAGTATGTGTATCCACAGTAAAACTAGTCCTATATCGACATAACCTGAAAGGCCACCCAAAAAGGAAGAAGCCACTGCTCCAAAACCTCCATAAAAAAGCCAGACTACGGTTTGCAACTGCACATGGGGACAAAGATGGTACTTTTTGGAGAAATGTCCTCTGGTCTGATGAAACAAAAATAGAACTGTTTGTCCTTAATGACCATCGGTATGTTTGGAGGAAAAAGGGGGATGCTTGCAAGCCGAAAAACACCATCAGAAAGTTAAAGCTTGGTTGCAAATGGGTCTTCCAAATGGACAATGACCCCAAGCATACTTCAAAAGTTGTGGCAAAATGGCTTAAGGACAACAAAGTCAAGGTATTGGAGTGGCCATCGCAAAGCCCTGACCTCAATCCTATAGAACATTTGTGGGCAGAACTGAAAAAGTGTGTGTGAGCAACCTGGCTCAGTTACACCAGCTCTGTCAGGAGGAATGGGCCAAAATTCACCCAACTTATTGTGGGAAGCTTGTGGAAGGCTACCCGAAACGTTTGACCCAAGTTAAACAATTTAAAGGCAATATTACCAAATACTAATTGAGTGTATGTAAACTTCTGACCCAATGGGAATGTGATGAAATAAATCATTATCTCTACTATTATTTTTACATTTCACATTCTTAAAAATAAAGTGGTGATCCTAACTGAATGAAGACAGGGATTTTTACTCGGATTAAATGTCAGGAATTGTGAAAAACTGAGTTTAAATATATTTCAATGTGTTTAAATGTGTTTAAGGTGTATGTAAACTTCTGACTCCAACTGTATATGTCACATATACCGATAATAGCACCTGTGCTGACTATATTACCTATATCAAATCAAATCAAATTTATTTATATAGCCCTTCGTACATCAGCTGATATCTCAAAGTGCTGTACAGAAACCAAGCCTAAAACCCCAAACAGCAAGCAATGCAGGTGTTGAAGCACGTTGGCTAGGAAAAACTCCCTAGAAAGGCCAAAACCTAGGAAGGAACCAGGCTATGAGGGGTGGCCAGTCCTCTTCTGGCTGTGCCAGGTGGAGATTATAACTGAACATGGCCAAGATGTTCAAATGTTCATACATTTTTTTTATTTTTTTATTTTTTTAAATTTTACCTTTTTTTTCTCCCCAATTTCGTGGTATCCAATTGTTGTAGTAGCTACTATCTTTGTCTCATTGCTACAACTCCCGTACGGGCTCGGGAGAGACGAAGGCTGAATGTCATGCGTCCTCCGATACACAACCCAACCAGCCGTACTGCTTCCAACCCGGAAGCCAGCCGCACCAATGTGTCGGAGGCTACACCGTGCACCTGGCAACCTTGGCTAGCGCGCACTGCGCCCGGCCCGCCACAGGAGTCGCTGGTGCGCGATGAGACAAGGAGATCCCTACCGACCAATCCCTCCCTAACCCGGACGACGCTAGGCCAATTGTGTGTCGCCCCACGGACCTCCCGGTCGCGGCCGGTTACGACAGAGCCTGGGCGCGAACCCAGGGACTCTGATGGCACAGCTGGCGCTGCAGTACAGCACCCTTAACCACTGCACCACCCGGGAGGCCAAATGTTCATAAATGACCAGCATGGTCAAATAATAGGTGTGGGACAGGTAGCACGTTCGGTGAGCAGGTCGGGATTCCATAGCCGCAGGCAGAACAGTTGAAACTGGAGCAGCAGCACGGCCAGGTGGACTGGGGACAGCAAGGAGTCATCATGCCAGGTAGTCCTGAGGCATGGTCCTAGGGCTCAGGTCCTCCGAAAGAGAGAAAGAAAGAGAGAAAGAGAGAATTAGAGAGAGCATACTTAAATTCACACAGGACACCGGATAAGACAGGAGAAGTACTCCAGATTTAACAAACTGACCCTAGCCCCCCGACACATAAACTACTGCAGCATAAACACTGGAGGCTGAGACAGGAGGGGTCAGGAGACACTGTGGCCCCATCCGGTGATACCCCCGGACAGGGCCAAACAGGAAGGATATAACCCCACCTACTTTGCCAAAGCACAGCCCCCACACCACTAGAGGGATATCTTCAACCACCAACTTACCATCCTGAGGTCAAGGCCGAGTATAGCCCACAAAGATCTCCACCACGGCACAACCCGAGGGGGGGGGGGGGGGGGGGGGCAACCCAGACAGGAAGATCACATCAGCGACTCAACCCACTCAAGTGACGCACCCTTCCTAGGGACGGCATGAAATATATATGTCATAATAATTACTTATTTATGTCACAAAGCAATGGCAAGAGCACTGGCAAATTCAGCTCTGTTCTGTTGTTCTCCAGGCAGTATATCTCACTGGCTCACTCAATCACATGGGGGTTTCACACAGATGGTGGTACAGTATCTTTGGACTTGTTTACTTTGTGATAACCGCGTGTTATATTTTACCTGATTGTTGTCATTTTGCCGTAGTCTTGAGATATGCTGTTTGATAACAATATGCAGATGCATCACTGTAATCCTTGTAACTTAACTTCAATTAAAGTTATTATAAACTGCATGTATGTTTCTACTTTTATAAAGAAACATGATTAACATTACAAATTATACTGCATCCTTCTTCTACGACAGCTGAGTCATAAGTCTATTTGTGCTTTGGTGTTAAGTGGAAGAACTGACTGTGTCATGGTTTCTTCTTCAACCCCTGTCTCTCTAACTAACCTTCTTACTGAAGAAAGCACACACATCCCTGGGTCGCTCGTCTTCTCTGTTCACTGCAGCTAGCGACTGGAATGAGCTGCAACAAACACTCAAGCTGGACAGTTTAATCTCAATCTCTTCATTCAAAGACTGAATCATGGACACTCGTACTGACAGTTGTGGCTGCTTTGCGTGATGTATTGTTGTCTCTACCTTCTTGCCCTTTGTGCTGTTGTCTGTGTCCAATAATGTTTGTACCCTGTTTTGTGCTGCTACCATGCTGTGTTGTCATGTGTTGCTGCCTTGCTATGTTGTTGTCTAAGGTTAAATAAAATACAAAATAAACAGGTTTGAAATTTGGAGAGACATAATGGTGGAAATCCTTCTGAGGCGAGGTGGTAGGGACTTTTCAAAGGACTGTGGGTGTTCTGACTTCTCCCTGTGTAGCTCTCTCTGTGTCTTAGACCTGCCCTCTGCCGACATGTCTCTATGGCAACAGAGCAGGTTTCTCTTGTGATTTTATCACACTAGCCTGCTGGGAACTGATGTTCTGTACTCTACAGTATGTACCGTAACTTTCCAACATAAAATCAATAAATAATAATACATTAAAATCACAAGGACAACTATGGTGTCCCTCAAACCTGTCAGTTACAAATGATTTGTTTTCATAGTTTGCTTTCATTGCCTCTTCCATGAAGCACAAGTTCCTTTTTCAACTCTAGCCCCCTACAGAATCTAGTTCTGTATTGTAGTGTGCTGTTATTGGCGCATCATCGTGTAATTGGAGGCGTTATATTTGACCTGGGCCCATTTCTACCTTCCCACTGGGCAAAGAAAACCTTTCTCTCATCCCTCACTTCCATGTGGATGGTAGCGGGGGAAAACTCCTCAATTTTCAACCTCCTACAAGGCACAGAAGCAGCTGTTAGATGAAAGGAAGTTTAACTGTCTTATTTAAAGGGATAGTCTACTTTTTCAAATTTAAAAACGGTTCTAGGAAAGACGACACCCTAGAGAAGAAAATTTTAAAAAAGTACTTCTAAGTTAATATAGAACAGTGACTACAGGATAATACTTCCGGGAACGCTGCCTCACGAAGCAGACTCAACAGACCTGGGTTTGGGTGTCAATGAGAGAAGTGAAAAATGTGTCCTTAGTTGTTCATTTTCTCAATTTCTCAAGGCACAACCCATTATTGACAAACTGCCACGTTTTCATTAAAAAAAAAAACTTTATATCGAAGGAGTGCCTTGATTTGATGGCCTGCACATACAGATTTTGGCGAGACACAACCGTTAGATCCAATGACGTGTTTCTGCACGAGCTTAGCTATCTAAGGTCCATGACATCGCCTACAAGCGTGATCTGAGATTTATTTTGGAGGAGGAGTTTCTAGGCATCTTATTAAACCATATTTTGCAACAAAAAAAGAAAAACATTACAAGAAGGCCAATACCATCATTAGTTATGTTTTTAAATGAACACTAGATGGGGTAGGTGTTCAAATTGAAATGTTTTTATTAATGGGTCACTCTTTTAATCATGTTAATGGACTTTATGTAAGTTGCACTGAAATTCAGTTTTCTTTCATGTAAACTGCCAAAGTGCACCATTGTGGCACATGTATTTGTGAAAACTAAACCAATCTATATCTTTGACTGTACTGTGAGAGGTCTATTTATTTATTTATTTTACCAGGCAAGTCAGTTAAGAACAAATTCTTATTTTCAATGACGGCCAAGGAACAGTGGGTTAACTGCCTGTTCAGGGGCAGAATGACAGATTTGTACCTTGTCAGCTTAGGGGTTTGAACTTGCAACCTTCCGGTTACTAGTCCAGCGCTCTAACCACTAGGCTACCCTATGCACCCTCTTTGTCTCAGATGCCTCACCTCAGTCCTGGACCGTGGTTGACCTTGCTGCTTATGCAATCATACTCCCTTAGGTTGCTAAGGAGGACGATGTTAGTGGTCAGCACCTTGTTGTTGGGGATCTGGTACAGAAGCTGTTTACCTACAACAGGGTTTCCCAAACTCGGTCCTCAGGACCCCAAGGGGTACACGTTTTGGTTTATACCTAGTACTGAACAGCTGATTTAATCAACTAATCATCAAGCTGTGATCATTTGAATCAGCTGTGTAGTGTTAGAGAAAAAAACAAAATGTGCACCCCCAGGTCTCAAGGACTGAGCTTGGGAAACACTGACCTACAACATGATGACATATTCAAAACCGTTCTCCTTCCTATTGTTGTCCTCCACAAAATACACAACATTTCAAACACTGAAACCAGATCTACATTTGGTGCTTATTTAGAAATAATCAAGACTGAATTAAAATGTAATGTTACTGTCACTGTATTGACACCTCTGAGGGGTGAACCACATGAGCGTGTATAGTACAGCTACCTTCTTTGAAATTGTAGTAGGTGACAGGAGATTTGGTCTCGGACCACTTGAGTTTAAAGTCCTCCAGTCTTGTCGTAGATCCGTTGCCATCCTCTACTCTCACAATAGGAGGTTAATACTCTAAATATTTAATCAAGATCTATGTTGAATTGCCTTAAAATGTCACATCATTGGTATAGGGGAGTGACTCCTTCAATGAAAAAGAAGGGCCCCGGGCCCCTATGCTCCTCTGTCCCTCTCCCTCTCTGGGTACGGTAGTAACAACACCACCCTGGGGGATGACCTCCTGCTCCCACTGAGGTACCTCTCCTCCAAACACACATCTTCCACACCCAGAAATATGGATTAAAACACACACACACACATGTGTGTATACACTCGCACACACACATGCACGCACGCACACACACCTAAACACACACACATACATACACTCATAAAGTACATGCACGCATACACACACTTGAATGTAGGTAGGTTTAGTGTAGTACAATGGAGTTTCCGTGCCCTGTTCATGTGTGAGCCTTCAACTCTGCTATTCACTAAGGCTCAGGCTGGTACAGTAAAAACATAGAGGGCGTGGGTGACCCTATCTATTTAACCCTTCAGGAAACCAGGACCATGCATTGTTGGATAAGATATGCATCTCATTTTACTCATGAGGCTTTAGTGGTATACTGTATCGCTCAACTGACTCAGAGAGCCAAATTCTATTCAGCAAGTGTCAATAGATACTATAACTACAAAGGTGGGAACTCCAGAGAAAGTATTTTTTCCTAAACTATAAGAAATAACTTTGGTTGGACACTGTCTTTTCTTTTCTTTGTTCACGGCACATAGGAACTGTTTTGCACTGTATGAGTAACTGGCAGTTTATGCCTCTCCTGTTACTTATTATCAAAAAACTTGAACAGAAATAATAGAATTGAACAAAATCCAAAATGACATCCTACCATTCCCCACACACACCTGGCCCTCCATTCTCTGTCGGCCCCCCTCCTCCAGTGCTGCAGACGTCTCCTGGTTACCTCGGAGGCCAGCCTCCTTGGTCTTTTGCGGTTGGCCTTCCCCTATACTGGGTTCTGATGTCACTTCCTGTATCTGGTTGTTGTAGGCCAGGGACTTGCTGTCTCCCACCTCCTCCTGCTGTGTTGAACCCCTGGCTCTGGCTCTCCTTGAGCAGGTTGTCTCCACAGACCAGCTGGGTGTCCGGCAGCCCTCTAATATTCAACTCTATTAAGACATGGAGCCCAATATACACTAGGGTTTGACAACTGATGTACAACAATGGTTTTGATACTGATATTTTTGTTATGCAACCCAGTTCTCCGATGACATCACTGACCGCTGACCCAGATAGTGGGAGTACTGGAGCAGGAGGAGTTTTTCCATTCAATGTCAAAGTGGTACAAATTGTATTTTTCATTTATGGCCTAGAACATTTTGTTAAATTGTATCATTCTTCTATGCTTTATAGATAATTAAGAATGAAAATATTTGTATTTATTTAAAGTAATTCATATGTCACCAAATGCATGAAATGTAGGCCTGTTTTGCAACATGCAGAAGTAGGTAGGCAGTACGTGATGACCTCTGACCTTATCTAGAGCTGGTCCTGTTGCACACTGATGCCTGTAGAACTGGAGGGAAAACTTGAGATATGCATATGGCTAGGTCCTAAACACAAGCCTTTTATGTATGCATTTCAACCAGTTGTCCACGAGGCCAAGAAAAGGAGAAAAAAATTGCCCATGCTCAAATGAAATAGTGTAAGCCAATATGTTGCAATTCAGTGTTAGTCGATGTAGGTCTTGGTCTGTACCGTGCCAACTGAGTAATAAAGTGTGTAAACAACCAATGGTTGCATGGGAGATTGGTGCTTTGGCAACAGTTAGATTGAATCTTGCAACAATACCACCACAAAATATACTACTCAAGGATATGAATACCATTTGCACGCCACCTCCAAGTTCGGCATCATTCATTATTAAAGCCCTTCCCAACAACACAGAGAGAAAAAAAGAGAAATAATAGAATAAATACACAATGAGAAACAATAATTTGGATATATACAGGGGTACCAGTACCGAGTCAATGTGCAGGGGTACGAAGTAATTTAGGTATATATGTACAGTTCCAGTCAAAGGTTGTTGGCTGCTTTTCCTTCACTCTGCAGTCCAACTCATCCCAAATCATCTCAATTCGGATGAGGTCAGGAGATTGTGGAGGCCAGGTCATCTGATGCAGCACTCCATCCCTCTCCTTCTTGGTAAAATAGCCCTTACACAGCCTGGCGGTGTGTTTTGGGTCATTGTCTTGTCCTCTGCAGTAGAGGTAACTTTGGTTCTTCCTTTCCAGTGGCGGGTCTCATGAGAGCCAGTTTCATCACAGCACTTGATGGGTTTTGCAACTGCACTTGAAGAAACTTTCAAAGTTCTTGACATTTTCCTGATTGACTGACCTTCATGTCTTAAAGTAATGATGGACTGTTGTTTCTCTTTGCTTATTTGAGCTGTTCTTCCATAATATGGACGTGGTCTTTTACCAAATAGGGCTGTCTTCTGTATACCCCCCCTACCTTGTCACAACACAACTGATTGGCTCAAATGCATTAAGAAGGAAAGAAGTTCCAAATTAAATGTTAACAAGGCACAAATGTTAATTGAAATGCATTCCAGGTGACTACCTCATGAAGCTGGTTGAGAGAATGACAAGAGTATGCAAAGATGTCATCAAGGCAAAAGGTGGCTACTTTGAAGAATCTCAAATATAAATTCTATTGGAATTGGATTTGTTTAACACTTTTTTGGTTACTACATGATTCCATATGTGCTATTTCATAGTTTGGATGTCTTCACTATTATTCTACAATGTAGAAAATAGTCAAAATAAAGAAAAACCCTTGAATGTGTAGATGTGTCCAAACTTTTGATACTGCACATATAGATAGGGTGTAACGGATGTGAAACGGCTAGCTTAGTTAGAGGTGGTGCGCACTAAATAGTGTTTCAATCAGTGAAGTCACTTTCTCTGAGACCTTGAAGTAGTAGTGGCCGTGGCTTTTGTGGAGCGATGGGTAACGATGCTTCGTGGGTGACTGTTGTTGATGTGTGCAGAGGGTCCCTGGTTCGTGCCCTGGTATGGGCGAGGGGACGGTCTAAAATTATACTGTTACATAGGGATGAAGTGACGAATATGATAAAGTATGGATAAAGTGAGAAATATGAGAACAGAGTGTCAATCAAAAGGATTTACCAATTTTCCAGGGATTGTATCTAACAAAAGTGCAAAATAATATTTGATAGTGGATGCACACATGCTTTTACATACTGGTATTATAATGAAAATGAAAAAATCTATCCAGGGGACATTTCTTTCAAGCTTCAGGTACTCCACACCTTATTTATTCAATTTATTCAATTTTGATTTAATTGTTTTCCTAAACATTGTCAAATTTGATATGCTTTCTAGGTTTAATTTTGTACACTTTTTGTTTATTTTTGTGTATCATTTTTCTGCAATATGGATCAACTGGCAAATACTAGTAGCTAAGGAACCCTTTCCTTTTTTCTCTCCCAGATAATTTTTGCTTCCTGTTTGGTAAATCCAGTAATCACTCCCCATCTCAATAATTTGCTTACGGAGGACCCAACCCATTACAGTTGGCAATTACCACTAATCCTATCCCTACCTCCCAACACCCTGATAATTTACTGCTAGTGGTGTCATTGCATCTACCTTTAGCGGAGTTGCCAACAACCACATGTATCCAGTTTTCAGGGACATCCCTATCTTCAAACTAGCTTCCTTTGCCGATGAAAACCGGATGTGAGAACTTCGCTCAGGCGTTTCTTCTACATCTGCTATGTTAGGTTACATTGCATCAAACAGCCATGCAACTCTACAATATCCTATTGTCTGATTGGGTAGGATAAGGATTTAGATTTTATTGTATTTTACGTATGAATGGATTTTGTATTTCTTTATGAATATAAATGTTAGTAAATAATGTCCAAAGAAAGTAATGACCAACAATACACCAATCAATTTTCCAGATAAATCCAAATATTACATTTAAGTTCAGTTGTTGCTTGGTAGGACATTGAAGACACTAAGCACCCCTACCTTTTACATGGAACCCTCCCATATTATTGTGTTAAAGTGCTTTGTGTTTTGTTAGTGTTCAGCCAATGTTAGTCACACCTTGATAAAGAACCGCCATCTGATAGACACTGTGCAAAGTGCTGCGTAGGTAGACAAAGAAAACAGGTTTGTTTTACAACCCTGACTGTCAGGGTTGGCGGGAGTCTCCGCTGACTCCCGCCTATTTGTGCACATTCATTGATTCGTTGTGTCAATTGTGTGCACTTTGTTTGTCAACGTCTATCAATCCCTGCATTTCCCCAGCACTCGATAATGTTTGGTTATTGTAGCCTAATTTATGTTTAGTCATTACCTGAATATATTATTACATGCATAGCCTATATTTCTCATTCTAGAAGTTGTTTGAAGAGCTCAGAAACTGCGCAACACTTGTTATAAAGAAGCTTTGGTTTATTTAACTCTATTTACCAGTTGTATGTCAATTGTTTCATTGTCTTTTGCTTGGAGCACATGTCTGGTTTTTCCACCTTGTCCAATGGTGTGTGTAAGTGCCATTCCATAATGGCTACTGTGGCTAATGCTAGCTAGCATGAGGACGAAAAGGGCAGTTTTCCAATAAAACTAGCAGTATTTCAATTTTCTCAATGGTGCATTGTGGATGAAGGTCAAATTTAGAATACCTGCATTGAGGTACGTTTTCCGATCCGATCTCGCACCGGCTCCACAGTGTCTTAATTGAAAGTGATTGATGAGTACGAAAGTACGAAAGTCGCTCTGGATAAGAGACTCTGCTAAATGACTAAAATGTAATTGAGTTCCAACTCCAGTGCAGCTCAGAGTAAACTATCATAATGGTAATTTTCTGGCAAGGTATTTTCTGCCAAGGTAGACCCCACCTGTGACTTGAATGGTTAGTACAGATTTTGGCATATAATAAGCTTTTTATTTAGAATAGTCTGTTTGAAGTCTAGAACTTTGTATATACCGTATAATCAATTGAATTGTAAATGTATCACCATCATCACCAGCACTGTGTAAATAAATTCAACCACCATTTACACCTCTACCTGCCTGCCTACTGCTGAATCTTTGTCGTCACGACTGCTACAAGGTCACTATTTTACACCATGGCTCGCCATCAGCCAGTGTGTGTGTGTGTGTATCTGTGTGCGTGCGTATGTGTTTGCCATTGGGGGAGACAGGGGAAGATGTGTGTATGTGGAGATTTGCCTATTCCCATGCCATCCCAACTGCCTCATGCACCAGGCGATAAGCAATTGTAGTGCACCCTCCAGTCATGGTGTCTCTGCACAACCCATTATACAGAGGGATTCTCCTTGTCAAGGTGTTATAGTGGAAGTGAAGGAGTTTGGTGTAAAGAAAGGCTGTTTTCAATGGCTCTCTCACACCATTCATGATATCCTTACAGAATTACAGTGGCAGTGGGGGCTTTAGGGGTGTTTCCCATGCTTAGGGTCAGATCCATTCCACTGAGGGAGAGATATACATCCTGTTACGTAAGACAGGATTTGCCAGCCTCCCCCAACTGTGAGAACCAGGTAAGAAGTGTCTATCATGTTTTTCAGTGAAACCTCATCCCTTTTGAGGGGAAATAGCAAAATGTTGTGAATATATTGTATGAGAATAATGCACTATTCTAGGATAGAAAAGCTCCTTGTCTTGAGTTTTGCTTTTGTGGATGTTGCTATTACACAAGATTAATATGTTTTTTTAGGGTGGTAGAACTACCTCCAATAGATGTTGGCTCATTGAGGATCATTCATCATCATACATCTTTATACTAAACTATAACTGTCATGTCCCTAATCGAGACATACGCTCCCATCCAAATGAACCCCTTCTTGTAATTCAATTGACATACCCGTACGTGTGTTTGACTTCTCTCAGTGAAGATGGCTGTTAGAGGAGCTAATGACACTCGATGAAATAGCTCATCACTGCTCTAGAGGAGATCTGCATTGAGGAATGGGCCAAAATACCAGCAACAGTGTGTGAAAACCTTGTGAAGACTTACAGAAAACGTTTGACCTCTGTCATTGCCAACAAAGGGTATATAACAAAGTATTGAGATAAACTTTTGTTATTGACCAAATACTTATTTTACACCATAATTTGCAAATAAATTCATAAAAAATCCTACAATGTGATTTTCTGGATTTTTTTTCTTCTCATTTTGTCTGTCATAGTCGAAGTGTACCTATGATGAAAATTACAGGCCTCTCTCATCTTTTTAAGTGGGAGAACTTGCACAATAGGTGGCCGACTAAATACTTTTTTGCCCCACTGAATGTATATATACAGTGTGTGCAAATGAGGTAAGATGAGGGAGGTAAGGCAATAAAATAGGCCATAGAGGCGAGGTAATTACGATACAGCAATTAAACACAAGAGTGATAGATGTGCAGAAGATGAATGTGCAAGTAGAGATACTCGAGTGCAAAGGAGCAAAATAAATAAATAAATACAGTATGGGGATGAGGTAGTTGGATGGGCTATTTACAGATGGGCTATTTACAGATGGGCTATTTACAGATGGGCTATGTACAGGTGCAATGATCTGTGAGCTGCTCTGACAGCTGGTGCTTGAAGTTAGGGAGATATGAGTCTCCAGCTTCAGCGATTTTTGCAGTTTGTTCCAGTCATTGGCAGCAGAGAACTGGAAGGACAGGCGGCCAAAGGAGGAAGTATCTTTAGGGGTGCCAGGTGGTGCCAGGTTTCTTTCAGACGTGGCGCTTGGAATTTAGGCCGGAGTTCAATCTTTGTTTCATCAGACCAGAGAATCCTGTTTCTCATGGTCTGATAGTCTTTAGGTGCCTTTTGGCAAACTCCAAGCGGGGTGTCATGTACCTTTTACTGAGGAGGGGCTTCCTTCTGGCCAAGGCCCTTCTCCCCCGATTGCTCAGTTTGGCCGGGCGGCCAGCTCTAGGAAGAGCCTTGGTGGTTCCCAACATCTAGGAAGAGTCTTGGTGGTTCCCATTTAAGAATTATGGAGGCCACTGTGTTCTTGGTGACCTTCAATGCTGCAGAAATGTTTTGGTACCCTTCCCCAGATGTTTCTCGACACAATCCTGTCTCAGAGCTCTACGGACAATTTCTTTGACAACTGTGGGACCTTATACAGACAGGTGTGTGCCTTTCCAAATCATGTGCAGTCAATTGATTTGACCACAGGTGGACTCCAATCAATTTGTAGAAACATCTCAAGGATGATCAATGGAAACAGGATGCAGCTGAGCTCAATTTTGAGTTTCATAGCAAAGGGTCTGAATACTTATGGGAATTTAAAAAAATAAATTTGCAAGCATTTCTAAAAACGTTTTTTGCTTCGTCATTATGGAGTATTGTGTGTAGCTTGCTGAGTTTTTTAACATGTTTTATCCATTTTAGAAAAAGGCTGTAATGTAACAAAATATGAAAAACGTCAAGGTGTCTGAGTGCTTTCCGAAGGCACAATATACCAACCATGCCACAATGCCCTAAATCCTACTACGTGTTCAATCTCTCTGACTCACTCTACCAGAGATCCCTCCCCGTGTGTGTGTGTGTGTGTGTGTGTGTGTGTGTGTGTGTGTGTGTGTGTGTGTGTGTGTGTGTGTGTGTGTGTGTGTGTGTGTGTGTGTGTGTGCGTGCCTGAATATTTTGGGTTCATTTTGTTAAGACCCTCCAGGACCCGACTTGTCCAGAGCAGATTGTTGATAAATACATTTTTCCTCTTTCTATCTGTAAAATACTAAAAACATGTATGTCAAATGCATTTTTGATACATTTTTCTAGAATAAAAAATGTACAACAAATCAACAATTCCTTCTAGGCAAGTCTGGAGAATATATCTAAGGATAACCACACAATAAAAAAAAAAAGCTGAGAAACATTTCTTTGCATGAGTCTGATTTTCGGGAAATATCAGTTAAAGACAAATATATGCAATTTATTCTACAAAACGCCAAATGTCGATTTAGACCCAATTACCAACTTTTCAAGGTTACTAAATATAGTCCAGTTTGTAACATTCTTTATGAAATGGGCTTTTAAATGATGTGTAATTAGAAATGATTGATGCATGTCCATTTTAAAGTGGTTAAAATTCATTAACATTTTTATGACAATAGTATGATAAACTAAAGAAAATGTACTTTTCATTAAGTGTTTTACATTTTTATGTATACTTTATGGAAATTCTAATATTAATAGACCAAAATCCAACAAATCTCAAAAATTGACAGGTAGATGCAAAAATGTCAATTCAGCCTGTGGTGCCTGGCCTTAAACGCGGCCCCTCTATCATGGGGCCGTTTCACCTCACTGGTAAACCCAGGTGAACCTCACCCAGGTGAATGGCAGGAATCTGGTCGGACGGCACTGGCGCATGCACAGACCAGCACTGGAATCCTCCCTCTCCCAGCTACGGGCAGTCTGTGATGTCACACAAATGTTCAAATAGTTGACTACCCCTGAAGTTTTTACATGTTTTATGTAATTTATTTAAATAGTTTAAAAAAAAAATATATATATATATGCACCTCTTCCTTGATTTGGCATGAATATATCATTTTGTGACCATGAACTCACACAGTAAGTGGATGTTCAGTCAAAGCATTAATGGAAATAAAACTGACGCAATTCATTGCATGGTATTAGTCAGTTACACATTTGTTGGCTGTTCGTTAACCAAACACCTATTCATTAGCATTGGAAAACCATTACATAGTAGTGAGGGATGAAGACTATTTCCTCTGAACCTTTTAACTTGCTCAGCTCTTGTTCTGCATCGGAGATCAGTAGGGTCCCGGGCCTGGTTTAGTAAATGGTCGAATGGACTCTGTGTTTGTGTTCCTCCTGATACAATCAGAGTTCCAAGGAAACCAACCCCTCAGAGGGGTATACTACAAAGAGGATCAATGAGTTAGCCAGCTAACTTTGATAAACAACCAGAAATACCTGTTGATTTTCTGATTCATTAAGAAAGCTAAACATATATACTGTGTCTGTTTTTTTGGTTGTTGAGTCAATTAGACCATTCCCAATTCAAGCTTATCGTTCCAAAAATGTTTAACTTATTTTAGAATTTTTTGGCAAGTTAGGACAACTCCTCGATCCTCCTTTATAGTGTACACCTCAAGCCTCTAACAGCTGTAATTAAACACCAATGGGGTTTTGCTATTTGTGTGTTTGTGTGTGTCTGTGTGAGTGTGAGCGTGCATGTGTGCATGTTAAAGCTACAATTCGTAGCTGTGAAACTGCAATGTCCGTTTGCGATATTACAACAACAAAGAAGTCCCTTCAAACACCGTTTTTTCCCTCGGACATCGCTGCACATCATTGCACATAGAACAGCAGAGTATGTGCTAAACAATTTTACCAAGATGCTGGATGCTCCTTTCCTCCTGTCATAAGCAAAACAAAAACAACAACAAATGCTCCTGGGGAGTCCAGTGGCGCTGTTTCACATAATGTGGATTCCAGCTTTAAGAGGGAATCTCTGGCCCTAAAATCTGTGAAAAGTGGCCCTATGCATCTCAGTCTAACAACGAGACACACTGGGCAGCCTGTTAGGAGGTGCTTTCGAGCAGGAGTTGGAACACAATGAGGGCTTGGCTTGGCTGATAGGGGGACCTCATGGGTAAATTGAGACATTTAAAAAGGAGCTCTGTTCAGATGTAACCTGATCTCCACCTGACTGGGGCCAGGCATTGCACTCTGCCTGGTAAAGAGTCCCCTGAACACAATGATCGGAGAAAACAGCAAGGACAGGCCTACATATCATCACATTCATATCCCTTCAAACAAAACTATGACTAGAAAACCTAATGCATGCATTCAGACAACACTTTATGATCACAGTCAAAAAGAAAGACGCAAAGTCAAATATTATTTTTCTTTCAGGTTTATTTTATATTTTCATGTCATATTTTTATTGCCAAACATATATGGTTATCTACAGCTTGGTTGTTACAAGTTTTACTGTACCTGGAGAAATGCCAAACTCTGGGCAAGTTTCCCATGTAGAATTTAGTAACCATGAGAACCCTGAGGAACACTGAGCGAATACGCAAATCTTTATTTTATTAAGTAAGATAATAGCAAATTAAATGTTCTTCTAAGTCCTTTATTTACATGAACATAATATTACATCCATATAGATATAAAATAATTGAGAGAGAGAGAGAGAGAGAGAGAGAGAGAGAGAGAGAGAGAGAGAGAGAGAGAGAGAGAGAGAAGATTTGAATGCACCTTTAAGCATTTAAATTACTTCTGGCATCACAAATATCCCAAAATGATGTATAGCTTTCTTTTAGACATCCTGGGCCGCTGCTCAAGGAAGAAACTCTGACACAAGCTTGGCACATGGAAAATCACTGGCAACTTAATCAATCTTCCAGTGCAAAGTTCCTTTATAGTTATTGTCTTTATCACCATAAACACCATATCTCAACCCATCTGTCATTTCAACCATTGTGTCCATGTTCTGGTCATATACACACACAAACACAGTGTATACACATAGTGTAGACCTAAGAGCTCAAACTTCTGTGCAAGAAGGAGAGAGGAAAAAAAGAAGGTAATGCCATTCAATGGACGGCATTACCAGACAGTATTAGACAGGGATAAATAGATCTAACCATGTCTGGTAAGACGCCAATCAACAGGCCATGGAGCTAGGACTGAAGGACTCTCTGAACCAACCGTCCCCTGTACGCAGAGGGAGCCAGCTGGAAAAAGGCAGGATGAGATGCAAGAAGAGACAGGCTGAAAAAGATACAGTATGTCAGTCTGTCTGTCCTTCCGTCTGTCTCACACACAGACATGGATACTAGTTTGTATTTTTCGTATTCTCAAAGACTATGTTATATGGAGTTAATTTACAATGAAGACAAAAGACATATTGATGATTGACTGGTCACGTCAAAGATATAGAAAAACAGCTTAAGTGGGAAAATGTGGTGCCTTTTCACCACAAATTAAATCCTCATGCCACTTTAAGGTTCAGTGCAACATCTAAATGGTATTTTTAACCGTGTGAAAAGGAGAGGGGATAAAAAAGGGAAAGAAAAAATATGACAAACATTGAACCATTCCGCGTGTCTATGTCATAGATAAAGGCAAACGACATGAGGTGAGCCAATAAAGGTGTGGTTCAATATTTGTGGGGTAATTCTCCCTCCTTAAACAAACATTCAGACTGTGCCGGCTCCTTGTTTATTATTTTCCTATGTCTGTGCTGCCTGTTTGAGAGCTTTACCTACTCAATTGGGATTTTTTTTTTTTCATGGAAGACCATGAAAAATGGGAGACATGGAACGAGATGGAAGTTTTCCTTAAGGGATCAATTCATTCAAGTCTATGGCTGTTTATCAGTTGCTTATGACAAAAAGGAAACACAATAAAAACATTCTAATTGTAACCAAAAAGATGCGAGGCAAAACACTTTTGTTCTCCAATAAAGCCTAGTAAAACGACAAAAGACACTACAGATAGAGTTATGGGATATACTTAGCAGTGATTAAAAAAAGAGCAATCATTCATATGAAGGGAGAGAGAGAGAGGGGAGGCTGGGGGGAGTCAAGGAGGATGTTGTTGAGTTTCTTTCTTTCGTAAGTGCTCAGGTGAGCTCGTGTCAGTTTCAGGATGTGCCACGCAGGTAAGGCGAGCTGAACCAATCACAGTGACACAACACAAAGCCACACGCTGCAGGGGGGAGGGGACACGGAAATGAGTAGTACGACCGGTGGAACCATCAACCGACTGGTATTCTTTAACTCAGGCTGGGTGGGGCCACTATAAAACAGGACAGGGAAGTGGATAATACAAAGACTGGGTGAGCTAGGGCTCCTAACTGTCTCCTCTACTTGTCCTCTCGGTTCTCGCAATCTGTTCGTGCCACTAATCTACTCCACTTGCTTAAATTGATTCTTAACTGAGTAACACTAAGATATTTCAACTACTTTGATTGACAAAGCACCCCAGTCATATCTGCTATACATTTTTCCAATATGATTCACAAAATAAGCACTTCATATGCCTATCTTTTTGACAAATAAATGATGACGTTACAACGGATCATTTTTCAGATGTGTAGTTTTAGCTAGTGTAATAAAGATGTGCCAAACGGAAGATTTAGGACAATCGCCCATGGACAATCGCCCATGTAGAATCAAGTCAACTCAAAAGAGGGGAAACACAATATCATTCTCTTCCCAGTTTCCTGGTATAGTTAGCCCACCTCTGCATGCTAGCAAAATTCTAACCAAAATTACAGATCAAGTTCAACCAAGTCTTCTTATCAGTGACGTTATCGGACATCAAATCCTTGAAGAAAGATAGAGTGTTCAAACTGTGTGTTCAAACTGTGTGTTCAAACTGGAGTCAAGTGCTACCATTACCACAGTACAGTTACCACAGATAATCTGATCAGGTATTGCCTATGGTAGGTTTTCATCAAGGGGTCACACCTGACCCTCTAAGTCTGTCCATAGCTGAGGAGTATCTCTGGAGGTATGTGAGTCACCCAGGAAACATCGTTACCAGACAGTGTTAGAACACAGTTGTACAATCCAGCACTGTCAGGTAAGATGGATCCTGAAAGCCATTTCAGTGGGAACCAGGCCATTTAATTTGAAACAAAACGGCCGCCAAGTTGAGGTAAAGTGTGTTAATGTAGCTAGCTAATGTCGTAAGTTGTGTGGTGTCTCACTGTAGTTAGCAGATGGCTATCATCATCATTACCAGGCAGTATTAGAGAGAGTGATTATATCCAATGCTGCCTCGTAAGATGGGGATGACCATCCAAACATGAATAGGAGACAAACAATGGGTCATAAAAGTTATTATTTTACAGATCGCATTAATGATATTTTCCTCTGAGCATTTTCCAATACATGTTTCTCTTGTATATATTAGTGTTGTGATATCTTCTGATTTTCACTGACAAAAAAACTTGATAAAGGCTAACCATCCTTTGGTAAGTTTGTGTGTGGATAAGCCCCGCCTATGGGCATAATGGTGGCTTCAGGGACATTCCACTCTGAAAAGAGAGGGGTGTTCTAAACTGTTGACAACCCTAACTGTGGATGCAAATGATCATTAGAAGGCCAGTCTATCACATCTCTGAAACTACATTTATATTTACCAGAAAGAAGGATAAACTTATACAAAATCAAGTATCCCCCCCTACCCAGGCACACATACAACTCGTCATCAATATCCATTACAACCCCACTTCAGTTAACTCAACAAATTTTGGCTTTGGGTGGACTTCACTACCTCAAACTCAAACTAGCAGTGATAAGTGTCGATATATCAACTAACCCTCAGGACCTGAACAAGAGATGAAGTCGGGGAAACCACTTATTTGAAACTTGCCTCAAAACTAAAAATACAGCTTGTTGTACGGCAGACAGGGTCTTTGTTCTAGTAGGGGCTGTAGCTTAGGCTGGCTGTTACAGGAGAGTGGGCCACAGTGGCTGTTAATGATTGCCCAAACCTGTTCTGACTGGTCTGGTTCTATGGCACAGCAAGGCTGAGAGGGCTGCTTTTCTTAAAATGGATGCAACTTTTCCCTCATTCCGAACATCCATTCTAGACTAACCCCACTGCATTTTTCATA
Source organism: Oncorhynchus clarkii lewisi (assembly GCF_045791955.1). Taxonomy (NCBI): domain Eukaryota; kingdom Metazoa; phylum Chordata; class Actinopteri; order Salmoniformes; family Salmonidae; genus Oncorhynchus; species Oncorhynchus clarkii. The sequence continues at coordinate 54,779,424 of NC_092155.1, forward strand.
ATCAAAACTGAAGTAACAAGGCTTTGGGGGGAGTTGTTCCGTATTCACATCGCATGTCACTGAAGATGTTAGCACAATTAGCACGTTGTTGCAACATGCTGTTTGGTGCCAAAACTCTGCTAATTTTAATTTCAACAGTAATTTGATGAAATGTTGAAAACAAAGGGGGAAATGAATGCCTTTCTTTTTCCTGTTCCTCATTTATTTGTGTTTGTAATGTGATGAAAGCCTGGAGGAATGCTGGACTGACCTGAACTGTTCCTATGCAGTGTGTGCAGAAGGTCATTGAGACAGCCTTCGTTTACTGAATAACATGGGCGATTCACAGGTACTGTACACAGTGTGAAAATATCACACTCATTAGAATCCCATATGACGTAATGCTGCATGCTCATTATTTCTATTTATGTAAGATAAAGACTCAAATATAGTATGCTACAGTATTCCTTAATTAGTCATTCTATTTACATTGCCACTTAAAATAATAGTGACACAAGTCTGACACATCTGACACATTTAGTCGACAATGAAAAGTGCCTACAAACTACTTGCATCGTGCTTTGTAAATAAAAAAAATGCTATTAACTGTTAGAATATTTTTGAGACTTGGTACATTAAGTCAGCAATACTTATACCAATGAACTATTTGAATATATTTTAAACAGGAATCATTTTCTGTAAACCTGAAACAAAAATAGAATCAAGACAATCTTGTGTCCAGAGGGAAAGAATAAAGTGACTTCCAGTCATCCTGCCAGTGAGCTAAATGGAAGAGCTTTAGTGAATGAGAGAGAGTGAGAGAGCAGGAGAGAGGAGAGAGAAAGACAGAGCATAAGGGAGGGAAAAGCACAGGCAGCAAAGGGAGGTGAAGAATGAAAATGGAGAATGCACCTGTAACCTTACCGTTGTGAAAAGGAACCCAAAAGGAAAGAATGTAACAAAACAAAGTGATTAAAGGTGGGGGGAGAAAATATCTTGAATTTCCAGAAACCAGAGCCTGTAAACACTTCAGCTTCTTCCCGGTCAGTCAGTCAGGCCCCATGAAATGAGAAAGCCAAGCAGACCTGCTCTCTGCAGCAGCCTCTATTTAGTTAATCATCAGCATTATAAACCAGGGCTGCAGGCCTGAGGAAGAGAAAGAGAGAGAAAGAGAGAGCGAGAGATTTGTGAGAAAGAATGAGTATTAAAGCTTTTGGAATTAAGAAGAAGACAATGGAAATAAAAGTTCAAGTCAAGTAGACCCTATAGTTTCAAGTATTACTGGAGTACTTGGCATCCTACCACCAACAAGTACTTGCTATGCATTTCTTCTGTTATCTTTCCTTCTTTTAGCTTCGCTTAAGTTTTCTCCCTTTCTCCCTGGAACTCATCCCTGTTTTGGCTGAAGTTATTCCGTTGTTGGAGCTGTTGTTCATTTGGCATGGCGCTTATGGCTGCCCATGCTGTAGCCTTACTGAGTTGTGAGGCGTGATCAGGTAACTCTGCCCTCTTTGCTGGAATGTGACTCCACTGTGAAATGAACAACCTGATAGGTAAACCAGCCTGGCCCTTAATCAATAGTTGGCATTTTTGTGGAGAACATTGGCAGGGAAATACAAAACCTTATTTAAGGTTAAACCTTATCTCAACACAACTAATTAACCCTCCAGACTACTGGAGAGAAAAGCTTTGTGGCTCGATTTGTCGCTTTTGTCACTTGTTCAATTCCCCTCTGCTAAATCACTGAATTAATCTGAAATTCTATTCACTATTCTACTATTTTATCAGAGTTAAATATTTCAGTTTAGAACTATCACTGTTTCCTTTCCCTTTCAGTTTTAAATATTTCCTACGAGTGAGTGAAATTTACAAGACATTTGTTAAGCAAAAAAGGTTTGTAGACTCTCATGCATGGTGCCTTAATTCAGTAATCTATATTTCAGTTTGGGTTGGTATAAATCTCACAAATATAGATTAGCATTTCCAATTTTCCTCACATTGATATTAAAGCTAGGAATAGACAAAAGTAATTTATTTCCATGGTTTGTCTGATTATATTTTCTTCCCTTAACATATCGTTAAATAGATTGCCTTTAACGTATAGTTAAATAAAGGTTAAATAAAAAAATACCCTTAAAACCCTGCCAATGTTTCACATATTTTTATAGCACCTATTGCCATTGATTTATCGAGGCACAAAGCAACAGCATTCCATCAAGATATAACGACTATAATGTTAATGTTTTAAACCGGTTATTGCACAAGCTGCATAGTCAGTCATACTGTACCTATTTAAATTGCCTGTTCTTCAGTTCACAAACGTTATGTTTTTTTTCCTGACCTTTCACCTTACTCCGTGATTGGCACTACAGTTTTCTCTCACCGAGAGGAAACACACTAGTAAATTTGTTCTTAGTTTCACATGTCTGTTTTCTAAGCTGTAAAAAAAACTATAAATGATATAAAAAATTCAACCACCATTTTGTATGGCCTGCCAATACAGCAAGTCACATACTATGGAAATTCTCTACAGACCAGTCGTGATATCTGTAATGCCCAAACAATAGCCATAATCTTTAAAAAGCTATAAACAATTACAAATGACTCATTCATGTATGTGTAATAATTGCGCAAATGTCTCTCTCTCTCTCGCCACCAAACAAAATCTTCCACCTCACTCCTCACATTTTCCCTCCATTTATAAACAACCCCTTTATAATTCCATGAAATATGCAAAATATTAGTTAAATCTTCTTGCCAACATAAAACATTCCAAAAACATAACCATCATCATGGCGATTTTATAATCCCAGAAGTCTAACAATATATTACAGTCCTTATTGACTTGCAATTGAAACCACACAGGAGAGTAAAATGGATGAGCAGACATTTTACGTTCAACATACATCCACTACATGAAGCCTCTTATTTCTCACATCAAATATTAAGACAAACAGAGATTTATATTTCAAATCTCTATCTTTACATTCCAAAGGAAACAAGTAAGAACAAGCCTTGGTATTTTAGTCTCCTTTTCAAGACATGCAACATCCTAACAAAAGGCTGCGATGAGACTCTTATTCAACAGGTATCAGAGATAAGTTATCAAAAGCCATTTTAAATCAACAAGAAATGCTCCCATGCATTCTTTATAATTGTTTATCAGAAATAGATACATTATTTTAAATATATAATAACAATGTTTCTTTTGTGAAATAATCTAAACATTCAACATGATTTCTTCGTCAGTTGATTATCATCAGCTTTTCTAGATGTAAAACTAGCATAATGTTACCATAACTGCTCAAATGTTCCTTCAAATGTGCATTGGAGGGAAAAAGCCGCTGTCTTTATATCCTTTGACAAGTCTGGCTGTTTGCCTCTACCTGCCCCAACTGGTCTTTCCAGTTTAGTAATGAACGTTTGGCTCTATTGTTCCCTCTTTTTCTTTCTCTTTAAATGGACTGGAATCTGATACGGTTTATGATATGCTTGCCATCGAAGCATGCATTTTCCTGTAACAGCACACAAATACCAACAACCTTTGTTTGCTTGCCATCCACTTACTGGCCATTACACAAGTATACACACAACTGGGCTTCAGTGTACCTGTAAGCCGGTGCTGAACAAGGGCGATGACAAAGCAAATATATCACAAATAATGTCGGAGGAAATCGTACACTGATCAAAAAGAAAACAAATAGAGAGATATCATGTTGGTGAGTTACCCTTTCCTTCCCAGGTGTGGTCAAGCGAGCCAGAAACCCATGACAAGAGCCATCATTGTGTGCTGGCTGCTGGCTCCTGGCTGCTGGGGCTGCTGGCTTCATATGCTTGTCTTCCTCTTCCCTCGTCTCACAGAGAGACTACCTCTACGATGATCGCTTTGAAAAAGTCGTCAATCTCAGGCAAGAGAATTAGCTCGGCTTGACTAGACACCCAACGAGGAGGCAAAGAACTAACACCAAAAACCTAATCAACAGGTTTGACTCGGTTCAAGTTTCAAGGGAGCTTGCGGCGCCGCTACCTGGTTAAGCTCCTTAAGATGAGTCGACTGAATTTGTAAAGGGGCTAGGTTTACATGTAGCCCCCACCCACACACACAGGTGTAATTTTCAGGTTTCAGCCAATCCCCTAAGCCTTTGGCGCTCACAGGTGTGTCCCCTGCGCTGCAGTGAGCCAATCAGGTCTGAGACTAACCCCAGTCCCCCCTCCAGTCCCACCTCACCAGTTCGACTGCCCCCATGTTTATGATGTCAGCCCAAGCTTCTGTTCTTCTGTTCCTATCACAACACAAACTGCACCACCATCATCCACGATGGGGCGGGGGGGGGGTAGAGCCTACCTAAAATCCTCTGTAGAAAACCACATGACCTCTGGCTTACTTGTCAGCGTATATGAAATGGCTGTAACCTGAAATACCTGCTCTTTGCCCTTGTCTCTTTCAGTCTCTCTATTTTCTGTTCACACACCCATTCCAGCCTCAGTGGATAACAAATAAAGCCCTACTGGTTTACAGCCAGAATGACAGTTGAACAACGTACCAGTAAGTGAAACAGACAGACAGAGAGACACATGCTGTTGGAGGCGAGCCAGGGAAGGCCAGGGAAGGAGAAGGAGGGAGAGAGAGGGAGGGGGAGGTGACAGGAGCAGGATATGTTGGTCTATCAATCACTGGGGCTGATGGGGCTGAGGCTGAGGCTGAGCCCCGGAGGCATCAGGCCCTAATCCCTGGGCTGGGCTGGCTGGCTGGCTGTCTAGTTGGCTGTGCTGGGCTGACTAGTGGGCAAGGCAGCCACTGTAGTCCTGGTGTAATTGACTGGATTAGCTTTGACAATACAAACAATGCCAGATTCAGATCCTGTTTCAGGGGAGCGGGCGTGGCACAGATTGCCGTGAAGCAGGCGAGAGGAGAGGTGATTGTTCGAATTGGCAGGCCACAGATATACATGGAGTGTACAACAGTTAAGGCTGCTGAGGGGAGGACTGCTCATAATAATGGCCAGAATGGAGTGAATGGAATGGTATCAAACACATTCTTGTTTGATATGTGTTTGATACCATTCCATTCACTCCATTCCAGCCATTATTATGTGCCGTCCTCCCCTCAGCAGCCTCCACTGGTGAACAAAACATTAGGAACACTTTCCTATTATTGAGTTGCACCCCTCTTTTGCCCTCAGAAAAGCCTAAATTCGCCGGGAGATGGACTCCACAAGGTGTCGAAAGCATTCAATAGGGATGCTGGCCCATGTTGACTCCAATGCTTCCCACAGTTGTGTCAAGTTGGCTGGATGTCGTTTGGATTATGGACCATACTTAATACACACGGGAAACTGTTGAGTGTGAAAAACCTTTTGACACACTCTAACCAGTGCGTCGGGCACTACATTACTCCGTTCAAAGGCACTTAAATCTTTAGTCTTGCCCATTCCCTTTCCCTTCATCCTCTGAATGGCACATATACACAATCCATACCTCAATTGTCTCAAGGCTTAAAAATCCTTCTTTAACCTGTCTCCTCCCCTTCATCTACATTGATTGAAGTGGGTTTAACAGGTGAAATCAATAAGGGATCATAGCGGTCACCTGACTTCACCTGGTCAGTCTATGTCATGGAAAGAGCAGGTGTTTTGAGTAGAATTATGCAGAATCCATCTAATTTGAACATTTCTTAAAAAATTGAACTAGGCAAGTCAGTTAAGAACAAATTCTTATTTTCAATAACAGTGGGTTAACTGCCTTGTTCAGGGGCAAAACAACAGACCTTTACCTTGTCAGCTCGGGGATTTGAACTTCCAACACTCTAATAACCACCTGCCGCCACTGTACATGATAGCAGTTGGAGACACAACCCGTCATAGAGTAGCAGTGGCCTTACATTTAACATTACGTTTTAGTTAGCAGAGCGGCTTACAGGCAATGTATTCAACTAATATTAATAAAAACAACCACATACAGTGATTGTGAGAGTGGAATGACTACTCAGGGAAGACTATGATATGTGTTTATTTTTCTGCATTTAGCAGACATGGGTAACAACTATGGGTGCACCAAAGCACCTAAGTGTTCAAGCACACAGAAAAAATGCCTTGTGAAGGCATGTTTCCTTCCAAAAAATACCTATTAGCTTTTCTGCTTCTCTCTAAAGTTGTTCCTGAGTGAAAGTTAGCCTTTTTCAAAGTGATTGGTGAGTAAATTGCCCTGGTCTGAAAGGTTTGCTTTGTTTAGCATTTTCATTTGCATTCCAAATTAGGTTTAGAGTGAGGAGCTGGGGCACAACCTGAGTTCATTTGAGTACTGATGGGTATCAGGCTGGCCTGTCACGCGAGGGAGGATGTAAAGACATCCATCAACACTGGTCCAGCGTTAACTACAGCTTCACACACACACTAAACACACACTCACTCACTCACTCACAGACGCACGCACGCACGCACGCACGCACGCACGCACGCACGCACACACACACACACACACACACACACACACACACATTAAAACACACAGCACCACAATTCTGCTAAATGGTCTAGTGCTCATGCCATCATAGAGTGTGTGTGTTTTTGTATTACTTTGCATTTATGCCCTGTTGTACCCACTTTCCCATTGTGTTTATCCAATTGTATCCACTTCTTATTGTCTGATTAGTCATTGTTGATTTTGTGAGGTCATTCATTTTAAATGTAATATAATTTGGTCAGTTTGTCTGTTTGTGGTCAGCTTGTGGACTTTTATGACCCCTCCTCCCAAATAGATCCCTG